>NC_025993.2:99426433-99701341 GCF_000442705.2 Elaeis guineensis | reverse complement strand
GTCGGACTCCTACGGAGCCGGACTCATCTCCAACTTCGACTACAGGAAGACTTCGTCCGGACTCCTACGGGAGCGGACTTCCATCTCCAACCTCGACAGCAGGAAGACTTCGTCCGGACTCCTACGGGAGCCGGACTTCATCTCCAACTTCGACACAGAAGACTTCGTCCGGACTCCTACGGGAGTTGGACTTCACCCCCGACGCCAATTGCAGGTGGACTCCGCCCGGACTCCTACGGGAGCCGGACTTCATCTCCGACTTCGACTGCTGGTAAATTTCATCCGGACTCCTACGGGAGCCGGACTTCATCTCCAACCTCGACAGCAGGAAGACTTCGTCCGGACTCCTACGGGAGCCGGACTCCATCTCCAACCTCGACAGTGGGAAGACTTCATCCGGACTCCTACGGGAGCCAGACTTCATCTCCAACTTCGACTACAGGAAGACTTCGTCTGGACTCCTACGGGAGCTGGACTCCATCCTCGACTTCAGCAGCAGAAAGACTTCGTCCGGACTCCTACGGGAGCCAGACTCCATCTCTAACCTCGACAGCAGGAAGACTTTGTCTGGACTCCTACGGGAGCCGGACTTCATCTCCAACTTCGACTACAGAAAGACTTCGTCCGGACTCCTACAGGAGCCGGACTCCATCTCCAACCTCGATAGCAGGAAAACTTCGTCCGGACTCCTACGGGAGCCGGACTCCACCTCCAACCTCGACAGCAGGAAGACTTCGTCCGGACTCCTATGGGAGCCGGACTCCATCTCCAACTTCAGCAGCAGGAAGACTTTGTTCGGACTCCTACGGGAGCCAGACTCCATCTCCAACCTCGACAGCAGGAAGACTTCGTCCAGACTCCTATGGGAGCCGGACTCCATCTCCAACTTCGACTGCAGGAAGACTTCGTCCGGACTCTTACAGGAGCCGGACTTCGTCTCCGACTCCAGCTACAGGTAGGCTTTGTCCGGGCTCCCACGGGAGTCAGACTTTTGCCCTGAACTCCTGCTGAAGGTCTCGATCGAGATTCTTCGACAAATGATCCCCATCCGGGCTTCTACAGAAATCAGACTCCAACCGAACTTCGGCCACAACTCTGCTCCACTCCCCGCGGCGGATCCTACACGGCTCCATCATTCCCTGGCAGGCCGCAGTAACGGCCACAACTCTGCTCCACTCCCCGTGGCGGATCCTACGTGGCTCCATCACTCCCTGACAGACCGCAATAACGGCCATGATTCTGCTCCACTTATTGCAACAGATCCTGTGCAGTTCCACCACTCCCTAACGAGTTGCGACAACGGACGCCGCTCCACTCCCTGCAACTGATTACACGTGGCGAGCCATGGTGACAGCCACGACTCCACCCCATTACTCTTCATGATAAATTCCTCCTAGCTCCGTACGGCCCACGATGAGGCGATCATAAACAGTCGCTATCAATCCTTTGCTCCCCTCGCCTATAAAAGGGGGACCCCAAATACGTTATTCTCCAAGCTCTCATTTTTTACCTAGAAACTCTACTAAAATTTTCGTTCGAGCACTCCATTCTTGTTGAGGCAGAGAACTGACTTGAGCATCGGAGGGTCTTGCCGGAGCAACCCCACCTCCGGTTTAGACTTCTTGTGCAGGTTCCGACGGCGATCGCGACTCCCTCGACTCCAGCTTCTCCGATGCAAGCGGATTTTTGCACCAACAGGATTGGCGCTAGAGGAAGGGCGCGTGTCTTCGCAGTACCCTTGTTCTTAAAGGAGCACTCAACGGGACCATCTCTGGTCATCTTCTCCGATATCCACTCCTTCTTTCCCCACTAGATCCTCGCCCGATGCCTTCTCGCAAAGCATCCACACGGCGACCCACGGCCTCCGCGGCCAAATCTCAGGCTCCGACCTCGCCTCTAATTTTTCAGGCCTCACATCCTCCAGCAACGGTCGCCGGCATGGAGCGGTCGGATAATCGGCCTCCAACGAATTTCACCAATACCATCTCGGGAGGATCCCGGCAGGAAGCAACCAACGTACTGGCCGTACCCCCCAAGCGACAAAAGATTGAGGAGCCCATAACCTTTACTGAAGAAGATGCTCAGGGAATCCAATTCCCTCATAACGATGCGGTTGTAGTTTTCTTGAATATAGCAAATTACGACGTCCGCCGCATTCTTGTCGACAATGAAAGTTCGGCCGATATTTTATTCTACGACGCCTTTTCAAGAATGTCCATCCTTGACGGCCATTTGAGGCCGATTAGCTCCCCTCTAGTAGGGTTTACCAGCGACGCTGTCCCGGTGGAGGGAGTGGTAACTTTGACTGTAGCTGCGGATCGATATCCAAGACAATCCAGGGCTCTGATGAATTTCTTGGTGGTGAAGGCGCCGTCAGCCTACAACGTAATCCTCGGCCGACCTGGCCTCAATGCTCTCCAAGCCGTCGTGTCAACCTACCATTTGAAGTTGAAATTCCCTACCAACCAGGGGATTGGAGAGGTCAGAGGAGACCAAGCCCTGGCCAGACACTGCTACAACATAGCCTTGCAAAGAAGTGACCAATCCGACCCCTGTCCAGTTGATGGGCTGGATGCCCGCGACGACCTCACTAAAGAGAGGGGTGGCCCAATCGAAGATCTGGTACCGATCTCTTTGAACGATGGGAATGCGGAGCATGTGGCGATGATCGACTCCAATCTGGGGGAAGAGGTGCGGACGTATCTCATCGATTTTTCTACGAAAGAATGCGGATATTTTTGCTTGGGTTCCAGCGGACATGCCGGAGATTGACACGGAAGCCATGGAGCACCATCTGGCCGTCGATCCAAAGCATCGACCGACGAAAGAAAAAATTTGAGGTCATGCACCAGAGAGGCAGAAGGCGATAGCCGAAGAAGTGGACAAACTCTTGAAAGCCAGATTCATTAGAGAAGTCGATTACCCTAATTGGATTTCCAATGTTGTCCTAGTCGAAAAGACAAACGGCAAATGGAGGATGTGCATATACTTCAAAAAGCTGAACGAAGCCTGCCCAAAGGACAGCTACCCTCTGCCCAGAATCGATCAACTGGTGGATGCGACCTCAGGCCATGAGCTCCTCACCTTTATGGATGCATTCTCTGGCTATAATCAAATCAGGATGGTGCCGGAAGATGAAGAAAAGATTGCTTTCATTACTAACCGTGGCCTTTACTGTTACAGGGTCATGCCTTTCGGCCTCAAAAATGCAGGTGCAACCTACCAGCGGTTGGTGAATAAAATCTTCAAGAAGCAGATCAGCCGCAACATGGAGGTCTACGTGGATGACATGCTTGTAAAAAGTAAATCTTTCATGAACCACATCGCCGACCTCGAGGAGACCTTCGACGCCCTCCAAAAATATAAAATGAAGCTGAACCCGACTAAATGTGCTTTCGGAGTGACCTCAGGAAAGTTCCTGGGCTTCATGGTATCGGGGTGCGGAATTGAAGCCAATCCGGAGAAAATTTGCACCATCCAGGAGATGGCCGCTCCAAAGTCGATAAAAGAGGTTCAGCGCCTTACAGGAATAGTAGCAGCCCAGAATCGCTTCGTCGCGAGGTCGGCCGAACGGTGCTTACCCTTCTTCCAAACCCTCAAGCAGCCGAAGAACTTCTGTTGGACCCCTGAGTGCCAACAGACGTTCGAAGAACTAAGGAGCTACCTCGGCTCACCTCCACTGTTGGCGAAGCCAGAGCCTGGAGAGGAACTGTTTTTATACCTGACGGTCTCTCCCATGGCTCTCGCGGCAGTCCTTGTCAAAGAAGAAGCAAAAGTCCAACGGCCGATCTACTACGTCAGCTGCGCGTTGAGAGATGCCGAGACCAGGTATACCAAATTAGAAAAACTTACGTCCTGTTGATTGCAGCCCGGAGGCTCCAACCCTACTTTCAAGGGCACACCGTAACGCTGCTCACCGACCAACCGATCAAGGCGATTCTACACCGGGCGGATACCTCCGGGAGGATGGCAAAATGGGCGATCGAGCTCACAGAATTCGACATCAACTATTGACCCAGGCCAGCAGTGAAGGCCCAGATATTGGCAGATTTCATAGTGGAGTGTACTATCTCAGAGGAGGCCGAACCTGAATAAGGTAAAATTGACGGCCTGGAGTCCCGACCGAACTCCCCCAAAGAAGAAGCAGATCCCTCTAGTTGCTTTTGGGCCCTCTACGTGGACGGATCTTCCAACATGTCAGGCGCAGGCGCGAGCCTGATCTTGATCAGTCCAGAGGGAGTCATCACGGAGTACGCTCTGTACTTCGAGTTCCCCGCAACAAACAATGGAGCAGAATATGAAGCTCTGATCGCAGGACTGAGGATCGCCAAAGAGCTGGGAATAGATCGGCTCTAGGTCCACAGCGACTCCCAACTAGTAGTGGGACAAGTCAACGAAAACTACGAAGCACGGGAGGACAGCATGGCTAAATATCTTAAAAAGGTAAAGGAGCTCATCCCCACCTTCAGCAGCTTCAATATCAGGCAGATTCTGAGGATGGAAAATACCAGGGCCGACCTTCTCTCCAAGCTGGCAATGCTGGCTCCGGCCGAATTACCCAAGGGTGTTCTCTTTGAAGTGCTCAAGTGCCCGAGTACGGAAGAATCACGGCCCGTGTTGGAAATTGACCACGAGCCCAGCTGGATCGACCCACTGATAACATATCTCAGAGATGGGGTTCTCCCCCAGGATGCAAAAGAAGCTCGGAAGCTCCGAAATCAAGCCTCCCGATACATCCTTTATGAGGGCAAGTTGTACAAGAGATCATACTCTTTGCCCCTTTTAAAATATCTCCGGCCTTCGGAAGCTGACTACGCCTTGTGGGAGGTGCATGAAGGGATCTGCGGAAGCCATCTGGGGGCTAGATCTTTATCCCACAAGTTGCTCCGCCAAGGATATTACTGGCCGACGATGCATCATGACTCCATTGAATACGTCAGAAAGTGTGACCGATGCCAGAGATATGCTAACATCCAGAGACAGCCCGCCACCGAGCTTACACCCTTGAGTGCCCCATGGCCTTTTGCGCAATGGGGGATGGACATCCTTGGACCCTTTTCGTGGCGTCGGGGCAGAGGAAGTTCCTCCTGGTAGCGATTGACTATTTCACCAAGTGGGTCGAAGCCGAACCGCTGGCAAAAATCACAGAAGCCAAAGTGCAAGATTTCGTCTGGAAGTCAATCATTTGCAGGTTCGGTTTGCCAAGAACCCTAATCACTGATAACGGACGGCAGTTCGCATGAGCAAGATTCGTCGAATTCTATGAAGATCTAAATATCTCCCACAACTTCACATCAGTAGCCCATCCTCAGGCGAACGGCGAAGCTGAAGTGACCAACAGAACCCTACTGCAAGGGATCAAGACAAGGCTTGAAAAGGCGAAGGAAACTTGGGCAGACGAACTTTATCATGTGCTGTGGACGTATCGAACTACCCAAAGACTGCCCACAGGGGAGACCCCCTTTGCTTTAGCCTTCGGAACGGAGGCTGTTATCCCAATTGAGCTTAAACTCCATCGGCGCGAGTCGTGGCATTCAACGAATATCACAATTCGCAAGGTCTTAAAGCCAACCTCGACTTACTGGAAGAAAAGCGGGAGGTAGCTCAAGTTCGGATGGCAGCCTACAGACAGAAAGTCGTCCGCTATTACAATTTTTGAGTCAAGAATAAAGTCTTTAGAGCAGGAGATCTAGTGCTTCGACGAGCCACTGTCTCGCAACCTCAGAATCGAGGGAAGCTCGCCCCAAACTGGGAAGGCCCGTATGAGGTCAAAGAAGTGGTCCGGTCCGAAATTTATTACCTCAAGGAGCTCGGAGGAGCAGACCTCCCGCAACCATGGAGCTCGAAAAACCTACGAATGTATTACCGATAACTTTATTTTAAATAAAAATTGCATATCTATATGTCTCCTCTCTTGGCGCAAGCCTATATCGATAGGATAGTCAAAACAAACCGTGTCGGAAGCGGGAGGAGAACTTCGTCTCAACAAAGTCGAAGGCCCGATTCTCTTTAGACTGGATGGGGGGAGAGACCAAGCAACGCCCATATGTGCCCCCACAGCTCTGTTAGGGACAGGAGGAGAACCTCGTCCTAACTTAAGCAAAGTCGAAGGCCCGGTTCCCTTTAGACCGGATGGGGGGAGAGGCCAAGCAACGCCCATATGTGCCCCCACAGTCCTGTTAGGGACAGGAGGAGAACCTCGCCTTAACTTGAGCAAAGTCGAAGGCCCGATTCTCTTTAGACCGGATGGGGCGAGAGACCCTGCAACACCCATATGTGCCCCCACAGCCCTGTTAGGGACAGGAGGAGAACCTCGTCCTAACTTGAGCAAAGTCGAAGGCCCGGTTCTCTTTAGACCAGATGGGGGGAGAGGCCCTGCAACGCCCGCATGTGCCCCCACAGCCATGTTAGGAACAAGAGGAGAACCTCATCCTAACATGAGCAAAGTTGAAGGCCCGATTACACCTAGATCGGATGGGGGGAAAGGCCCGGCAACGCCCATATGTGCCCCTACAGCCACGTTAGGGACAGGAGGAGAACCTCATCCTAACCAGAGCTGAAACCTGTTATGACATAAATAGGAGAAGAACCTCCCCCCGACACCAATTAAGGCCTGGTCATTCAAGACCAGATGGAAAAAAGGGGACCTTCCCAGCGGCCCCTCCGCAAGAAGACTTCATCCAGACTCCTACGGGAGCCGGACTTCATCCCCGACTTCGACTGCTGGTAAACTTCATCTGGACTCCTACGGGAGCCGGACTTCGCCCCTGACTTTAATTGCAGGTGGACTTCGTCCGGACCCCTACAAGAGCCGGACTTTGTCCCCAACTCTGGTTGCAGGAAGACTCTGCCCAGACTCCTACGGGAGCCGGGCTTCCGCAACCCCACCAAGAGCAGAGGGAAAAATCTCACTCGAAAAAGAAAAAGGAGAAAGGAGAGAGGAGTTAAAAAGGAAAGCGATGGACTACGTCAGCGATGAATGAAAAACAAACAGCATCAAAGATGCAGAGAACCTCGTCTCAGCAGGGATTGGGGTTCTTATCAAGAACCCCAGCTTTCTCTCAACGCAAGTCCGAGATAAGATGACTTCCTCAGAGTGACAAGAAGCTCAGACCTCCGAGCTCGAGCCCTCATGGGGGGCGCCAAACCCGAGCGGCCCCAGGCAAATCTGTGGCCATGGACAAAAGGATGGATCGATGCGATGGCAATCGGATACCCCCGAACGATGCGAAGGTCGAAAGAAGCTCGGCAAGCGACAATTCAACACATGAGTAAAAGAGGTAGCAGAAAATTTTCTTCTCATATTATTCATTAAATATGCATTATAGAGCCATCAAGGCTGAAGAAGAAGGATAACTGAAAAGACAAGCCGACGTGGCAACAACCAGTAACCTCCGGACGACACCGAAAAAAAAAAAAAAAGAGAAAGAGAGAGAAGGGAATACAACAATAACAATGGTAAAGGAAAGAAATTCGGTAGGCAGCAATTCGACGCAAGGTGCGGATGAAGTAACAAAATCTCCTTCTCATTTTTCGATTAACAAGATGAACGTTACAAGACCCGGAGGGCCAGAAAAAGAAAATATTGCTACAAGACTCGAAAGGGATACACCGGAGACCACTTCAAGCTGTCGACTTCTCTTCCCGGTTTCGTCCTTCTCAGCAGTATTTTCCAGTGCGTGTGATAAACCTCTCACCCCCCCACCTCGTTCCGCTCCATCATCGAAACCCCAACCCTAGGGAGAAAAGGATGGGATAGAATTCAGGAGGCAGCAAAGGCAACGACAGCAGCGACGATGACCTGCTTCAAGAAGAATCGGAGGTACCCCGAAGGCCGTGATGGCGCCGGAGGCATGCGCCACCACCGTGTGCTCCACGATAACCACCATCCTAGGTACTCCGACAAGGTCGGCATGCGCTACTTCCACCGTCTCCGCAACAAGTTCTACTGCCCCACCGTCGGCGCCGACCGCTTCTGGTCCCTCGGCCCCGACGACGTCAAGAATCCCGCCACAGCTTGTGACGACAACTCTGCCCCCTTGACTGGTGTCGTCCCGCTCAGCTACTCCGAAATTCTCAAGCAGAACATCCTCACCGGTTGTCCCCGTTATTAAACCCCTATTGTTGAAGGAATTCTCCCTCGAGCTCCCTTTAAGGCGACGGGAACCCTCAGCGACAGTTTGACAGTCGGAGAACTCGCAGGCCGCTGTTCTCCTCCTCACACTCTTCCCGATCCATGGCATCCGCTTGAGGTTGGCCTCCGGGGTGGGGGCCCCGACGGGAGAACCCCTCGGAGAGACTTGGGGGACTAAAGACGGCGGAGAGCCAGCAGAGATGGCAAAGACTGGTGCGAAGGACGCTCAGAGTCGAAAAGGGGACCGATGGAGTGGCTGAGTGGCTAAGCTCTCAGGCGGAAGAAAGGTGTCAACCCTCAGGTGAAGTGAAGCCCCTGGAGGAAAGGCGGGGGCTTAAATAAGCAACGGGACCTGGCGCAGTTATGGTGGCAGATATCTCTAGGTCAATCAGTGCCCGCCACGTGTCCCACTCACCGTGGCTTAGGGCTGACCGTTCGCGGACCATTATGGCGTGACGCTTAGGATTACGTCCTGGTGGGAGTTTCGAAAGGACTCTTCGGATCGCCCTAATCGAAAAAAGGCTCTAGCACGCGCGTATTAAATACCAAGATTTCTGAGGGCGGTCGTGTGCAGAATTCAAGGAAGCGACTTCGGCTGTGAAAATTTTTTGTACTTCCTTCGCTCGAAACTCGAACTCGGAAGTAGGGGGACTGGTGTTGGGTGTAAAACTCCCCAGCCAAAGTTCGTGTCAGGAGTGATCCCTCGGGGATTCTACCGGTGTCCGACCCACAGCAACAGGAAGACTTCGTCCGGACTCCTACGGGAGCCGGACTCCATCTCCAACCTCGATAGCGAGAAGACTTCGTCCGGACTCCTACGGGAGTCGGACTTCATCTCCAACTTTGACTATAGGAAGACTTCGTCTGGACTCCTATGGGAGCCGGACTTCGCCCCCGATGCCAATTGCAGGTAGACTTCGCCCAGACTCCTATGGGAGCCGGACTTCATCCCCGACTTCGACTGTTGGTAAACTTCATTCGGACTCCTACGGGAGCCAGACTTCGTCTCCAACCTCGACAGTAGGAAGACTTCATCCGGACTCCTACGGGAGCTGGACTCCATCTCCAACCTCGACAGCGGGAAGACTTCGTCCGGACTCCTACGGGAGCCGGACTTCATCTCCAACTTCGACAGCAGGAAGACTTCGTCCGGACTCCTACGGGAGCCGATCTCCACCTCCAACCTCGACAGCAGGAAGACTTCGTCCGGACTCCTACGGGAGCCGGTCTCCACCTCCAACCTCGACAGCAGGAAGACTTCGTCCGGACTCCTACGGGAGCCGGACTCCATCTCCAACTTCAGCGGCAGGAAGACTTCATCCGGACTCCTACGGGAGCCGGACTCCATCTCCAACCTCGACAGCAGGAAGACTTCGTCCGGACTCCTACGGGAGCCGGACTTCATCTCCAACTTCGACTGCAGGAAGACTTCGTCCGGACTCTTACGGGAGCCGGACTTCATCTCCGACTCCAGCTACAGGTAGGCTTTGTCCAAGCTCCCACGAGAGCCGGCCTTTTGCCCTGAACTCCTGCTGAAGGTCTCGACCGAGATTCCTCGACAAATGATCCCCATCTGGGCTTCTACGGAAATCAGACTCCAACCGAACTTCGGCCACAACTCTGCTCCACTCTCCACGGTGGATCTTACGCGGCTCCATCATTCCCTGGCAGGCCACAGTAACGGCCACAACTCTGCTCCACTCCCCACGGTGGATCCTACGTGGCTCCATCACTCTCTGGCAGGCCGCAATAACGGCCACGATTCTGCTCCACTTCCTGCAACGGATCTTGTGCAGTTCCACCACTCCCTGGCGAGTCGCGACAACGGACGCCGCTCCACTCCCTGCAACTGATTACACGTGGCGAGCCATGGTGACAACCACAACTCCACCCCATTACTCTTCATGATAAATTCCTCCTAGCTCCGTACGGCCCACGACGAGACGATCATAAACAGTCGCTATCAATCCTTTGCTCCCCCTGCCTATAAAAGGGGGATCCCAGATACGTTATTCTCCAAGCTCTCATTTTTTACCTAGAAACTCTGCTAAAATTTTTGTTCGAGCACTCCATTCTTGTTGAGGCAGAGAACTGACTTGAGCGTCGGAGGGTCTTGCTGGAGCAACCCCACCTCCGATTTAGACTTCTTTTGCAGGTTCCGACGGCGACCGCGACTCCCTCGACTCCAGCTTCTCCGATGCAGGTAGATTTTTGTACCAACAATTGGGGTAATCGGCCAAATGAAGCTTGTCTGCATCGATCAAAGTCATTCTTGCCTCTCTGATTTGGGTTCAGATACCAAGGCCCAGGTGGCTACCTCCGGTCCCACCACCTGCCCCCCAGGTTGGGGAAACTCCTCCATCTACTATCCAAGCTGAAAAGGTCAGTTCGACTTTGGCCCCTGCCTTAGCCGATCGGGAGCTGAGTACCTCTTTGTTCCTATTGGACTCCACCTTGGAGAACCAACGAACCACCCGTGAGTTCATCTAGGGGCTCCTTCTCCCATAAGATGCTAAGAAGCTGGAGGCTCAAAGCCTTAACCTCTGGCAGAGGAATGCATTAGACTCCATCATCTGGGTAAGCTCTTCTTTGTTCCATTTTTATATGTTTGTTTGCCGTTACTGGTCAGTCTTCCTCTGCCTACTCAGCTTAGTCACTACATTGCAATCTTCATGAACTCCAAAAGGTTGGCACGATTAGAGGTCGGTGAAGCTCACGATCAGGCTGAAGTACTCCAACAGAAATACAAAGAAGCGGATGCAGTTGTGACAAAGGCCAAAATGGGGCCAAAGAACACTGAGGCTGAAGTAAAGCATCTTAAAGAGATGCTAGAAAAAGCTGAGGTGACATAAGAAAAGGCTGAGGTTGAGCTTGCCTCGAAGAAGAAGAAGCATCTGGTGGCTCAGGAGAAGGTCACTAAGATAGAGAAGTAAATGGAAGGTCAGATTGTCAAGATGGGTCATCTGATGGTAGAGGCCTTTCATGCATCGTAGGCATTCATCAACAAGAAGATTAAGTTCATCGAGGAAGCCTTCATTGCTGGGCAAAAAGTATCATCAGAAAGTGGCCGGTCACTTCCTCAAGCTGGATCTATCTTTTTGGGATGAGGATGATGATGTTGATGAAGCCTAGCCTCAGTCAGAGCCCACAATCGAAGGAAATCTCAGGTGGAGCCTACAGCCACCGATGAGGACCAACCTTAGTCGGAGCTTACGGCCACCAAGGGGTAGCCTTGACTACAGACTATGACCACGAGGAGACCACTGAACTGACAGTGAATGCTCATACGAGTTCCTCGGTCATTCCTCAGTCGAAGGTTCTTGTTTAAAAACAACCTTTCCTTTTAATGAAAAAAATATTTATCTCAGATGCTTTTTGCTTGTTCCTTGCTTCTTTGATTTCTTTGCAACTTTACTCTCATTTGGATGAAGTCAAGGCATTATCGATTTTGTGGGTGCTTAGTTAGTCATGACCAAAACCAACCCTTCCTGAAGAGTAGCATTCGAGCAATTGGCATCTAGGTTGAGGTCTCTAAAGTAGAGGTTTGTGAAGAAAGGAAGAGAGCTTTTAAAGTAGAGCAAAGAGCCTTTGAAAGCGAGAGGTGAAGCACTTGAAGGAGGCACTAAGAGGAGCTAAAGGAACATATGCTTCGGAGAGAGCTCGATTAGCCGAAGCTTGTGTAAGAGCACCTGAGGTGGTTGAAGAAGTAAAGTGGGGCACCATGGAGGAGGTCTCACGACTTCGAAATCAGCTCCATGCTGTCGAGAGAAGATCGATGCCTTGGAGCATTCAATTGATCAAGAAAGGTCGGCTGTGATTAAGCTCACAGACAAAGTGATGGCAAGTGAGGTGGCGACTAAGGCTACTAAGGATAAGGTTGAGCGGATGGAAGCAAAGGCAGCCGCCCATCAAGTCAAGGTCATACTCAGAATGGTAAAAGCCTCCCTAATGGCTTACGAGGTTGGCTTCAGAAAGTGCAAGACCCTAGTTGGGCAACTTTTTTCTGAAGTTGACACTGACCTTCTTGATGTCTCACCTCCAAGCGAACTTAAAGCACCTGTAGCCAAAGATGCACCAGATCCAACTATCAAAGGCTCCTCTCAAGCAAGAGATGGCCCTTCTTCTGAAGCTGAGTCATAATCATATAAATGTATATTTTTCTTCCCTCTTTTTTTTAGCTCATTATTCACCAAGCGAGACTGGTTCAAGCCATAATTCATGGTCGGAGGAGTCTGATAATTTGCATTTTTTCGGTAGATCCAACTTTTGGAATTAATGAAATATTTTATGATGCTTTTGTTTGTTAATCCTAACCTCAAATCTTTCGATGTTATCCTATTATAGCTTTAGGTCATCATTCTCGATGCTCATGATTAAGGGTTCATGATTTCATCTCATAGGGTAGCCATCAAATTAGCTTTAAGGATGCATCAATTGCACTAGCTCTTGGTGAGCCTCGACGATCCTCTAGCATCTCTTGAATGGCTCAGGTTTTTCTTTGGATTAGCAAAAGTTCAAGGGCTACGAGGGTCCTCTAGTGTTAGTCCTTGCTTCTCGTATGATCAAGATTTTCTTCAGCTCAGCTTGCTATCAGGTGAGGGGCCTCTGAGGGTCCTTTTTGGTTATCCCTTACTTCTTGATCACCTAAGATCTTCGATCCGAGATTAGATTTGAGAGCTTCGAGGGTCCTCTAAGGTTAGCCCTTGCTCCTTGCATGACTAAGGTTTTCTTCTGCTAAACTAACCATTAGGCGAGGGGCCTTCAAGGGTCCTTTTTGGTTATCCCTCGCTTCTTGATCGTCCAAGATCTTCAACCTAAGATTAAACTTAAGAGCTCCAAAGGTCTTTTAGGATTAGCCCTCACTTCTTGCACGATCAAGATTTTCTTCAGCTCACCATCAGGTAAGAGGCCTCCGAGGGTCCTTTTTTGTTATCCCTTGCTTCTTGATCACCTAAGGTCTTCAGCCCAATATTAGACTTGAGGACTCCAATGGTCCTCTAGAGTTAGCCCTGACTTCTGACACAATCAAAATTTTCTTCGGCTCAACTCACCGTCGAATGAAAGGCCTTTGAGGGTTTTTTTTGGTTATCCTTCGCTTCTTGATCACCTGAGGTCTTCATCTTAAGATTCATTATGGATAAAAGTTTTTGGCATCTGCAAAGATTGTTGACACAAAGGAAAATTTATTTGTTATTAAGGAAATAATAGTTACACTACTGATAGTACATCTATAGATTTTTGAAATTCCACGGATGTAGCAGCAAGATTCTATTTAGCTGCTTCAAGTGATAGGTTCCAAGCCTGATGACCTTGTCCATCCTGTAAGGGCCCTCTCAATTTAGGGATAGCTTGTTTTGCTCGCTTGACTGAGATACCTCAGCTCAGTGCAGCACCAGATCACCAATCCTAAACATTTTGCCTCTGACTCGAGAGTTGTAGTATCATGTAACCTTGTATTGATAAGCTGCCATCCTTACTCTGGCTCTTTCATGAACCTCTTCGAGCATATTCATGTTCGTTTGGAGCCACTTTGGATTATTTTGTTCATTGAAGTTCTCAACTCATAGTGAGGGGACTCTGACTTCTATTGGGATGACCACCTCCATCCCGAAAGCAAGGTTAAATGAGTCTCTTCGATGGAGATTTTCTATATAGTTCAATAAGCTCAGAGCACATGATAAAGCTTATGGGCCCATGATCCCTTCACACGATCCAATTTGAATTTCAAGCCCTATAGAAGAGTCCAATTAATTATCTTGACCTCTCTATTAGCTTGGGGATAGCCCACCAAATTGACATGGTGTAAGATTCCCAAGTCTCAGCAAAACTCAGCAAACTGAACATCGATGAACTAGCAGCCATTATGTATGATCAACACCTGAGGAAGATCGAATCAGCATACAATGGACTTTCACATGAAGTTCTTTATCTGACTTCAATGGTGCAGGCCAGTGGCTCGGCTTCCACCCATTTGGTGAAGTAATCGATGGCAATCAGTAAAAATTTTTGTTGGTTCGATGCTTAAGAAAACAGCCTAAGGATATCCATGCCCCACTGCACGAAGGACCAAAGTGCATAGATGGGAGTCGGTGGTGTAGTAGGTCGACATTGAATATTTACATTCTACTAGTATCGATCACATCATCTGATCAGGTCGGCTATATCCTACTACATGTTAGGCTAGTAATATCCTTGTCAAAGTATCTTATGGGCCAATAATCTATCGTCCAGGTGATTTTCACATATCTTCTCATGTACTTCTTGCAACACGTAATCAGCTTCAGAAGGGCGTAAACACTTAAGGAGAGGCAGAGAGAATGATCTCTTATATAGCTTGTCTTCATAGAGGATGTAGTGGAATACTTGGTTCTTTATCTTTTGAGCTTCCTTTGGATCCATCGGCAGCATCCCATCTCTGAGGTAGCAAACTAATGGATCAGCCCAGCTTGATTCATTATCGACTTGCAACACCAAGGTGGGCTTCTCAATGCTGGGTCTTTTCACTACTTCAAAGAATGATTCTTTAGGTAGGTCTCCCAACATAAAGGTTGCCGGCTTGGATAATAGGTCAGTCGAGAATGCTCTAACCTTGGCACTTATAGATTTCAAAACTGATAAATACAGAAATCATATCTTTTATTTTTTGTAGATACTTTTTCATATTTTTCTCTCCAATTTTATAGTCTCCTCAGACATGATCGACTACCAACTGAGAGTCGTGTAGGCTTATAGCTGTCGCACCCCTGGCTCTTTTGCTATTTTGAGTCTGGTAGTAAGGGCTTCATACTTTACTTCATTGTTGGTGGTTGGAAATTTGAAGTGTGGAGTGTATTCTGTGATGGTTCACTCTAGTTCGGTGAGGATTAGCCCTGCTTTGACTGAGCTTGATGACCCATCCACATACATGATCCACAGCTCCTCAGGTTCTCCTTTGGATAGATCTTCGTTTGGCTCTTCGGCTTCCACAGGCCTTTCTTCAGGAATTATGCACTCTAAGATGAAATCCGTAAGCACCTATGCCTTTATTGAGGATCAAGGTTGAAACTTTATATTGAACTCTATGAGTTTGATAGCCCACTTTGCTATTCAACTCGATGTATCAAATCGATGCAAGATAATCTTCAGTGGTTGATTAGTTAGGAGGATCATGATATGAGCTTGAAAGTAGGGTCGAAGCTTCCAGACTGAGATAATAAGTGCATAAATCAGCTTCTCAAGCCTTGTGTACCTGATCTCTATATCATAGAGGATTTTGTTAATATAATAGATTGGCCTTTGAACCCTATCCTCCTCGCGAATGAGGACTGAGCTTATCGTGGTTGGTGATACTACCAGAAAAAACTCTTCATCTGGTTCATGCTTACTGAGGAGTGGAGCAGAGTCGAGATAGCTCTTCGATTCTTCAAAGGCTTGCTGGCATTCTTCGATCCATTTGAAGTCCTTCGGATGTTTGAGAACTTCAAAAAAAGAGACACCATTCAACCGATCTGGAGATGAATCAGTTGAGGGCAACCAATTTGCCAGTGAGGTGTCGGACCTCTTTTATAGATCTTAGGGGGTTCATCCCTTGTATAGCCTAGATCTTTTTAGGATTGACTTTTATGCCTTAATGGGAGATCGTGGACCCGAGAAATTTCTTCAAAGTGACCCCAAAAGTACACTTCATCGGATTCAGCTTTATTTGATATTTGTGGAGAGTGGCAAAAGTCTTCCTCAGGTCATTGATGTGGTTATCTGAGGCCTAACTTTTGACCAATATATTATCTATATATACCTCTATATTTTGATTGATCTGATCTTTGAAGATCTTGCTTATTAGCCGCTGGTAGGTGGTACCTATATTTTTTAGGCCGAAGGATATAATTTTATAATAAAAAAGATCTCGATCAATAATAAAAATATTTTTTTTCTCATCCTCATGTACCATCCAAATTTAATTATAACCGAAAAGGGCATCCATGAAGATGAAGAGCTCGTGGCCTGAAGTGGCATCCATCAGTTGGTCGATTTGAGATAAAGGATAACTAACTTTTGGGCAAGTTTTGTTTAGGTCGATGAAGTCTGTGCATATCTTCCACTTCTTATTCATCTTTTTTCATGAGGACCATATTTGTGAGCCAGTTCGGTTAAGCCACCTCTTTAATAAACCCAACATTAACCAACTTGTCCACTTCTTCAATGATTGCCTTCTGCCACTTCGAGGTGAAGCTTCAATTCTTCTATTTGATGGGTTCATAGGTGGGATCCATGTTTAACCGATACATCATAACTCCTGGTTCAATGTTTAGCATGTCGATAGGCGATCAAGTAAAAATATCAGTGTTCTCTTGCAAAAAGAAAATGAGATAATTTTTGGTTACCTTACTAGGCTCTATCCAATCCAAATTGTATGCTCCTTGTCTCCATCTCCTAGGGGGATTGCCACAAGATTCTCTATGGGCTCCCTATGTTCTTCAGCCAACTCATCGTAGGTGTTCGGTCCTTTAATAGGAAGAGTGTTGGGTAGTTTTACTCCTTGAAGGGTGATTATGTAGCATTGCCATGCCAGAGTCTGGTCTTCTCAGATTTCTCCGACCTCATCCTTCATCGAAAACTTCACCAACAGATGGTAAGTTGATACCCACAGCTCGAAGAGCATTTAACTCTGGTTGTCCGAGGATGGCATTATATGCTGAGGATATTTTGACCACCAGAAAGTCTGCTTGAATTGCTGTTTGTTGGGGTGCCCGACCAGCCATCATAGGTAGGATAATAACTCCTTCATTAGGTACAGCATCTCGAGAGAATCCCATGAGTGAAAAATCAAGTATCCCCAACTGATTCGAGGAGATATCTATTTTAGAAAATGTATCATAAAATAAAATATCGATCGAGCTTCCATTATCTATTAAGATGCAGCATACATCATAGTTTGTAACATTTAAAGATACAACTATCACATCATTATGCGGAAATTGGATCCCATGTGCATCTTTCTTGGTGAAGGTGATGGCTTCCTCAGTCTTCTACCACTTGGCTGGTTCTCTAGGTCCTCTTGATCTACCACTATGCTGCCCCCCAGTGATGGCATTTATCACCCCGACTGCAAGTCAATTCTCCATGGGCTCTTCTTATTGAGGCAGCTCTAGTAGCCAAGGTGGTCTTGACTGATCCTCGTATTGCTCACTTCTATGTCTGATGAAGTGGTCTAGTCGTCCATGCCAAATTAACTCCTCAATCTCATCTTAAAGCTGGAGGCATTACAAGTGTTATGGCCATGGTCGCAGTGGTAGAGGTAGTATTTGTTTGAGTCGCACTGAATCGGCCTAGACCGCATCCTCCTTGGTTTGAGAAGTTGCTCCTTTATCTCTATCAGCACTTGCATCCTCAGGACATTCAGCCGGGTGTAGTTGGTGAACCTCTGTGGTCATGACATGCACCATTGTTTCCTAAGACTCCTAGGTCATCAGCTTCGAGAGGGAGTTTTGGATCATCAGTGTTGGGGTGGAGTCTTTGGTGAAGCTATTCGGTCTTCTTTCTTCTCCTCGACCATGATATCGGCTGAGATCCCATACATCTCAAAGGCTTCTTTAGCTCGTACATATTTTTTTGCCCATGACAGCATTTTAATGAAGTCCTTCAAATATCTCTTCTCTAATGAAAAGAGAAAAGCATTATTCTGAAGTTTGCCTTTCAAGACAATCATCGTGATCGATTGGTCCAAATGGCATACTTTCAAGGTGGCCGCATTAAAATGGCTCATGTAAAATTGAAGAAATTCTCCTTTCCTCTGCTTAATGTTTATTGGAGAATCAAATCTTCAATGCTGGCTTTTGCTACTAGCAAAATGGGCCATGAACAATTTACTGAGCTGGTCGAATAGATAGATAGAGCCCGACTTTAAACTCGAGTACAATCCTGAGCCACCCTTTTCAATGTGGAGGGGAAGGCTCGGCTGAGGTGGCTCAGGTGGAGCCTTCGGTTGTGGCACCTGAATGTGGATGTCGGTTTGATTTTCAATCGACCGAGACATGGCGGCATTGGAACATCAAGATGAAGTTCCCTTGTGCTGTGCCATGGTGTCTGCTTTCTTGCTCCTTTTCAAAATGGGCTTGGACCCTTCCTCTAGCACCAATATGTCGCTATAAATTTCTGACTCAAGTTAACATGACTGAGTGGGTGGCGACAATAGGATAACGATGTCTGGACCTACAAAACAAGTTTCGGGCCAGAGTTGGCTCCGGCAAAGATTTTGTGATGCTCAAATCAGAAATTCAAAATAGTTGGGAAAGAGTGAGCATTAGAGAGAGCGTGTATACCCTGGGGTCCCTGTTTATTAGTTTTTATAGGTGGATGTCGGATGCTATAAGGAGGTAGGAGCATGGGGAGTCATCTCGGCCGCTTCAAGCAGAATGGCTCGGTATCTCCAGCCTGATTTCATGGGATTTAGTAGTTGTCCATTGCCTTATCAGCTCTCCATTAGCCGATCCCAATTGTCACAAAATTTGAAAATCTGTATGGAAATTGAAGGTCAAACCTTCCTAAAATAATGGATAAGATCTGGTGAAATTTTTTAGGTGGGCTGAAGCCTGGGTCAGCATGGGTCGAGGCTATATACACCTTGGCATCAACTTAGGCAAATGCACGGCTCCTGCCAAGGCCAAATTTTCCATCAACGACAAAACTAATAGTATAGTAGATTAAATTACATTTTGTATAGCCAACCATATACCATCTATGGATGATCTATTACCGTAATTTTGAACTATTTTATTTTTTGATTTATATTTCTATATCTATTGTAGAATGGCGTAATTTTTTTTTTCCAATTTAACAAAAAAAAATGTTAAAGTCGAGATTAATTTAAAATCCAAACGCCTCAACCGCCTGCACGCGTTTATGTTGTCGAACTTAGGCACGTGTTTTGCACGTGATATGTTGAGTTATAGCGGTTCTATCTCCTCCTTGAGAGGGGGCCAAGAAGCCAAAGGCAAATGGAGGGAGCCCTCTCTTTCTTCTCCCCTTCTCCCTTCTCTTCCAATCGCTCCAACCTCTCTCTCCCAAAGAAACCTCTCTCCCTATTCTCCTCTCGGCAAGCCTCAATTCCCAGGGTATCGCCTCAGCCCAAGTCCTCGAAGGGAACCCGTAAACCCGATGTCCGGATTTCTCCCAATACCGCAGGTAAAGACGTAACTCCTTGCTTCACCAACTAGGTCAGAAGCACAACTCTTCCATTGTACTCTCTATATCTTCGTCTCATTTACTCACTGTGCTTCCGTTGCATCAAATTCGAAAGGGAGGAGTCGAATTCCTCCGCCTCTTGATTCCAAGAAGATAAATATCCAGAAGCTAAATGCGGAGATTTCTCCTCACAGAGCAGGTACTGAAGGAGAAAAAAGATCCAATCTTGATAACTTATTATAGTTCTTTTTTCTGGTTAATTGTTAACATTTGTTTTTGGTGGGGAATAGTCTCTGCGGTGAGGCTGCTGAGGATTGAGCAAGGTGGCGCCTTTGCGGACCTTTTGAATGAGAAGGGGAGGAAAGCTGCCGAGAATGAGATGAGTTATGTCGAGAGGACACTTGGGTTTCGCACACGGGATCTGGACGACAGAGATATTAGACTGGTATCGCTAAAGAGTTCATATATTTTCCCTATCTTCTCCTTTTGCTCTTGTTTGTTGTTAATTTATGCTAATTCTAATTTTTAGTTTGGCAATTATACTGAAAGTGTGTTCTAATATGGATATATGCACCGCATCCAAAAATTGATCATAGTGTGCGTGGGCATGGATCACTGGCTAGAGTAGCCTGACGACATTGTTCCTGTGGTGTTATTATGAAGTGCTGAAATACAAAGCAAATAGTAAGGCACGATAAGGTAGAAGTGCTCATTGAGATTTTTTATATATATTACATCAATGGACATGGAAAAGTTTTCATGGTGAGAAAATTTGTTTGGAAGGTCAAGTATTTTTGACTACATAGTGAACATGCACTTGTAGTGAAGCAATTCTACTTGTTCCACATAGTAGATTTGATCATGTATTGCATGAGGATACATAGGGAGTGTGAAGCATCCAGCTATATTTTTTCAGTTAGCAGAGGAATCTTACAGAAATATGTGTAAAAATATACAACATGTTCTGATGTAACCAAAATTGCTCAGAGCTTTGGGGAGGTTTTTGGTTAAATGGATTTGAGGGTTCTTTTGGTTGTGGGGAGAACAAAGCTAATAATGCAAGATTTGTCTGCACTAACAGGTGAGCAAATAGGTTTTGATAATATTTTTGGAGATCACACCATATAGAAAGTAGTTTGAAATGAGTTGAAGAATTTCCTGAAGAATGCAACTAAGTTCCTCATAGGATCATTATCTTCTCTATACCATAATGTGAGAACGTAAGTGAAATTTGAAAAAGGGAGAAGTTTGAAAGTAACAGAGGGGAACAAGGTTTTAAATTCTATGGGA
Source organism: Elaeis guineensis (assembly GCF_000442705.2). Taxonomy (NCBI): domain Eukaryota; kingdom Viridiplantae; phylum Streptophyta; class Magnoliopsida; order Arecales; family Arecaceae; genus Elaeis; species Elaeis guineensis. Next base: position 99,680,757 of record NC_025993.2, on the reverse strand, counting down.
CCGAACATGTTGCTGTCCTGACACCTGGGACAGGTGATGTCTCAGGACGTGCCGATTGAGATACTGAGCCGATGGCTGATAGTCCCATTCCGACACATGGGATGGTACCCCCACTCGGCATCCCATAGGACATCTCACCGGGTTTTGAAATCATGGAGGGGAGTATAAATCTAAATATCTGCTAATGTAGATAGCCTAAAAGGTTATGGGGGTTAACCAAAGATCTTATGTAGATCCTGAAGCTGGACATATAAGGTCTAGGTAGAGAAAAATGAGTGTTGTTCAATAGCTCTTATTAATATAGAAAGTACATAATGTTTGCTTCCATTGATATGTTGCATAAAGCTGACACAAGAACAAAACAACATGCAGGTGGATCTACATTAGGGGTGACCACTGTTTTGTTGTTTATGGAGGGAGATGACTAATTTTTTGGACCTTGATCAGTTTGAGACTCTCCAATCTTTGAAAAAAATATGTGATTTCCAGCATTCTGTTGTTGGGAGGTGACTAACTTTTGAGATCTGGTTCAGTTTAAGTCAAGACTCTCCAATCTTTAAAGAAAACAATAGTTAATTTGATCTTCATTTTTTCTTTTTTCATCCTAATACCACATTCAAAAAGCTATACTTCCGACCTTCAATTCCTATAATAACCCTAATCAGATCTCGTCCTTGGAAGCTTAAATTATGCTAAACTTCTACAATGAGGTATCCTAAGTTTGCTGGGCTCTGAAGAGGGAGTCCAAATGGGAAAGGATTTCTATAATTCTATACATGGTAAGAGCCCCGGAACCTCCAAAACTAAAATTCATAGTGATTTGTTGGTTCTAGCATAAGATTAACTTATCTAGATTAACAACATAATATTTTAAATAGAAGACATATTAGCATCTAATCTATGCCAAAATCTTTTTAAAATTTATCCTTTATCATACAATCTTTAGTAGTGGGCATATGCACTTGCACATGCATTATGACTAAAACTATTTAAAATGGGAGATAAGGTCCTTTCCTCCTCGAAAATGGTTGTAAAGTTTGAAATTGTGTATAATTCACCTACATTCAAATAACCTGTATGTTTAACTTACTATTGATTGAGAAGCCAAAGTTGATTATATAATTCTATTCAGCCTCGAATTGAAGGGTCTCTTGTATCTGTTTCAACCTCAACTATCTTTCTCAACAGAGGCGGCCATCCTTCCACTGAGTTAGTGACCTTTTGGGCTCCATGGACCCCTAAGTTAAAAGCTATAAATTCTGTGGGTAGTTTAATGGTAGCACAGTTTCAATTCAGCCGAAACTCTAAAATCAAAAGCAAAAATTATCAGTTTTAGCTTAAAGCATTTGAATCTTGCTTATGGGCCAAATTTCTTTTGTATGTGGGCAATTTATGCTAACTCTTATCTTCTGAATTATAAAAGAGCAGGGCTTGGTTGTTTTAGAGTGGACATAGCAACAGACTTCCTATGCTTTAAGACCTTTACAATTGGGAGGTTCATACAGCCAAAATTTTATCACTAAATGTTGTAGAAGAAGGAAGAACAGGAAAGATGTAAATCTTCCTCAAATTGCTGCCTTATATGTAGTATTCTCCCCTTATAGCAAGTAGAAACCAGTCAAATGGACCTCCTTCACATTTGGATTCTAAGCAGAGCTATTTGTAAAGTATTTAGGGCTCCCACAGCTTCTTATTCAGGAGAAAATCCCTTAGGTTCAAAGTTAAGCGGATCGCATCACTTCAGAATATAAAGGAAACAACCTAGTAGTTGACATTTGTGGTTGAACACTTACAGTGCACCTTTGTGAATTGCATCACTAGCTAAAGCAAGCAACTTCAATAAGTGATAAAATAAGGTGGGGCCCTTCCTTACAGTTACATACATTAAAAGCCTCTGTCTAAGGATGCAAAGTCTATTCCTCTCTCTCTTAAAGATGAGTTAAAATCTCATGGCTCGTTTTGCTGCAACACGAATCAAGCTCGTAATTTGTATTACCTTCAACTTAAAGTAGAATCCTAATGGAAAAAGCTAACTATAAAAGAGCACCTGCAAAATCCTAGCACCAAATTACCAACCTGTTCTCCCCTTTCCGTTGTTTGTCATCTTAGGCAGCTGATCTTCAACTTCATTCGCATTAATGATTTATGCTGTTTGTTGGCACTTTCAAGAGTCTCAGTTTTTTGGTTGATTGGCTGTAATTAATCTTATAAGTGACAACTTGCAAAGTAGGTGATTCTTGCCTTGCCAGCCCTTTTTTTTCAAATAAGCAAGGAAAGTTATTTTATGATGCTCTCTTTTTGGCATAGGACTTCTGTACCTCCCCTCATGGAAAGCTCATTATATTTATTTATCGATGGCTTTATTTCATAAATCATGAAAATCATACCTGTAACCACTATGCCTTATCTGATAGACCATATGACCCTTTCCTTGTTGTCTTTCTATAAAACAAGGTGGATCTTTGCTCCTTTCTTAATTATCCCATCAAACATGGTTGTATCTACCCTAATCATAATTCAGGGGAACTTTTGACCTGAATTTCTGATATTACAGTAATGCATTATTTGATTTGGGATATTTTCATCAGCTGAATAAAGATCAGTTACTTCTGCAAATTATTGCTCTTTTCATAATTCAGTTTGTAGCTATAAAAACTGGTTGATATGGTGTAGAACTGCATTGCTGTTATTATGGCTTATTGAAAGGTGCATCTAAGTCCTCCTTTTACTCCTGCTTTGTGAAAGTCATGTCTCACTTTAACTCTACATGAGTTCTTTGTTCTTGGACACCAGCTTATGTTATCCACTCTTTTATAGGTGACAGATGTTGTTGGAGGAACTGTTCGTTGGAGACGCTACCTTGATTATCTTATCATGTCTCTCTGTAACAAGGAGAGAATGTTTACAGACATGGAGCCACTTCTACTGCAAGTATAAAGCTTTAAACTTTAACCATTACAGAATATGCAACAGGTTTTGGCAGTATCATCTTTTATTTGAAAAACTTAAAAAATATGGATGTCTAGACCTATTATGATGAAATTGTTTATTCTCAGTTCTGGTCTATCATTTCGTTTGGTGGGTTATCATTATTGATTTGTGTCTCGTTATATTTATCATGATTTGCTTTAACATATGATTCTAATATCAGTATTGCTTTTCTTTTGTTATTTTTGTAGTTTATCCAAAGGCATTGTTTTTCTTATTTTAGATACTCCGCATTGGGTTCTTTGAGATCTTGAAGCTAGGCATGCCGCCATATGCTGTTGTTGATGAGGTACTTTGACTTCTCTCTACATTTCCATGTTAGTATTTGTGCAAGTAAATGATTCGTAACTTTAGTTGCTTTAGTACAGTTAAAATTCTACTAGACCTACGAGATACCCTTAGCTAAAAAAATCTTCGTTGATGAACATATATTAGAAGTAGCTTGTCTTTTGATCCGTGTTGTTTCTAATGGTTCCTGAGGTATTAGTTGTATATGTTTCATTATGATGGTGTTCAAGTTGCATCTCCTTCTGCTATTTTTCATTTTGTTAGCCCACGTGTTAGTGAAGGACCTATCAATCTCCTTTATCTTGTTGAATTTACATGTCCCACCATCATTTGACAACCGTAAATACATGTGAGGCAGATCATATTCATCTCCTGTTTCTTCTGCTCTTCATCATTAGGCTTCTGTATTTAATGTGGAACCTTATATGTTTTGAGCATCATGTAAGTGGTTTTGTTCAATCTGCAATATTATATCTGACTGTAGCTTCTTTTCCTGAAATTGTAGAATGTAAAACTTGCAAAAGCTGCTCTAAGGCCTGGTGCAGGGAATTTAGTAAATGCAGTCTTACGGAAGCTTGTCTCACTGAAGGTTTGAGATTATATGTTACATACTGCTTTCGTTCTAGTCACTGAACTATACTTTTACATCTGTCCTTCCCTTTTTTCCCCTTTTTTTCTGTTTCAGGAAAAAGATTCACTTCCCCTACCAAATTTAGAAGGAGATGATCGTGCACAAGCACGTGCTCTTGCTGTTATTCATTCCCATCCAGTTGTGAGTCTGCAATTCTGTATTATTTGTTATTGCATATGCTTCATGGTTGCACTTAGTAATATAATATTCAGAAGGATACAAGCAACACTTTGAGAACACAGGGCATGTTTCTGCTGTTCAGTGGATGGTTAGAAGATGGACAAAATTTCTGGGGCAAGAAGAAGCTGTGAGACTAATGAACTGGAACAACAGTGATCCGTGTTTCAGCCTAAGGTCTTGAATAGCATCTTATTCCTTCTGGTTAACAAATTTATTTCTTCCTTATTTGAGCAACTGATCTGTTGGCTCCTTCTTGCTCTAGAGTGAACACTGCGAAAGGCTTTAAGAGGGTTGATCTTGTTAACCGACTGGAAGATTTGAAGGTGCTTTATTTATCTTCGTTTTCTTTCCACATTTTTTTTGTAATATTATCTGTGATTAGATATGAAAGTTCTTAATTACATTTGGGAGGCAATGCTTAACCTGGCAAAGAGAAATTTCTTGGTTGCATAAATTCTTGTACTTGATTTATCGTTTGTTTTACTCTTTATGATTAGATTTATGACCTTGACCTAGAGTTTATTTTAGTGCTTATAGATGGATTTTATCTTTCCTCTCTACCATGCCTTGCTGTACCGCCCCATACTGCTAGGTATGGGGCACATCGTACAATACTAGTCCTACATTGGTACACTGTCTCGTACTAAACCACATACCGACACTGTCATAGGATTGTACCATTACAGGGTCTGGCATCGAAATGGCGAACCTTGCTCTCTACAAATTGTTTTTATTATTTTATTCATTATAGTGCCTATGAGGGGCATGCATGTCATAGTAGATTTGGGGAAAGATGTGCCTTGCATCTAGGAACTAGTTGATGTGAAATTTCATGTGGCAAACTTGCAGGCATATCAGTAAAACATTAGTCACTTAACTTTGCTAACTAGACTAAAAAAAGTAAACATATAGGTTCATTTTCTACCTTAAATAACTTCCAGAAACCTTTGATTCACCCACAATTTGGCAATTTATACATCAAAATTCCTGACACCATACATTGGATAACCAGATCTTTTCTAGGATAAGCTTTGGACTCCTTTTGGCATCAAAATGGTGATTTGAGTCATATTCATGACCTGGAAATGATAGGTTTTTTGTGGTAGGCTTCTGGAAGCACAGCATGTTAAAAGACCTACCCAACTTATCCAAGAATTCAGTGATATAAATGGGTCACTCTTTGGAGATTTGAAGCAATACAATCTCAATTTCTCATCAATCAAACCTTCTATAAAGGCCAATGGTGATGACCGACTATTAGGGGGAAAACTTTGAATTAGGAAATTCTTATCCACAACATGACAAATCACTAAGGATGCTTCTTAGGGAAAACACACAAAGCCATAAGCTCGCAAATTTTTTTTTGTGAGAATGACATGACGGCCACTACTGCTTGGGTGGGATACAAGATGAAGTGCATATAGATATGCAGTCTTCATGACTATATGCTAAGTAAAATTAAATGGCTAGAGTAACATCTTGATTTTTATGACATTATGGTTGAAGAACGGGTGACTTTTAAAGAAGTTGAGAATAAGCTTCTCTTTGGTGACACAAGGTGGAAGATAGATTAATCCATCGAGGATAACCAAGTAACCAACTATCATGCATTTAGGGAAGATGTAGTTGCACCCAAGTATTGCTTGCCATCAAAGTACAAAAAATTCTTGTTCTTGTGTGGCTTTGGATGCTAATTTGTTCTAAAGGTTTAATAACCATTTCTTAGTTATCCCATTGTAAAGAAATTGGAAAAATTGTAATGCAAAAGCAAAAGATGTTCATTTGCATTTCTTATTGCACATTTCTGTGAAACCTGGGCTTGCCACTTCACCCTGATGTGCCTATGTTGAAAAGATGTGGGAAACGAGTCCAACACATCACGCCCTTGAACACAACCATCCAGGAAACTTGGATCAGAGGTGAAGGAGAGTTAAGGTCTCAAACAAACGAGAGAGAGAGAGAGAAGGGGGGGGGGCGTGTCAGGTACCCACCTAGGATACAGAGGGCCATTGATGGCTTTGTCGAGCCAACAAGTTTGTCAGTGGGTGGAGGAATCTGCAACTGAGGGACTCGTGCAGTCAGATAGGATGTGGAGATGGAGTTGCAGTAATATGTATGCCATTGAGGGAGATGAGAAAGGGGAAAGAGCAAAAGGACAATGTTAGGATATTTAATCTATCTGACATACATGTGGTGGATGTGGGCTACAAGAGAGGGGTGCGTTTGATGGATGGATGGGAAATCATCAACTTAATTATATTAGTTATGTTTCAAATCCCTACATCACATGCAATTTACTATTTGGGGCTTGTCAATACAACATAATCCTGTCTCTGGTCGTCATTTCAATTAAACTTTCAGTCATTATTATTTGTATAAACAAGGATAATAAGTTTGTGTGATAAGCATTACTTTGTAAAATATAGATTACAAGGAATGGGTGTGTATAATATATGCACCATGGACTAAAAACATGGTCAGGATATTGTATCCCTTTAGCTGCATCGAACTTAGGATCCTTTTCTAGCAAAGTTTTCATATACTAAGATTTGGGGGTAAAAAGACACATTTAGCTACATTCAACACCTATACTTGAACCCACGTAACATAGATACGTTTATATTAGGTTTGATGATTTTCATCTTTTTGCTATTGTGTTCAGTGTATAGTGCCTGGTCAAAAATGGCTTGAGGCAAATTCAAAATACTTGAATCACGAAGATTAATGCATGTTACACCTTATCTTAAATTGATGATTGAAAATCAAGAGGGTTTGCTTTGCAAGAGTTTGGAGATGCCTACGACAAAGTTAGTTAAATAATTTAATTACGAGATCCTGCATTTATGCGGTATTGTAGTTTGTGTCAATTGTTCAAGGATGAAAGTTTCCTAGTTTTTGGTTTCATTATTGGGAATCTTTCATATTTGTGGGAGTATTTTTTGGCCTTGTTTACTTTCTGCATAACTTTAATTAAAAAAGAGTTGTCCCAGGGCAGGGGGCTCTGACCACTGAGGGATCTGGGGAGGATGGCTGAATAAAATTGGATAAGTGGACTTTATTCAATGCAGTGTTCGCTGTACCGGTACCGATCGGCGTGCCGGTGCCGGACCGGTATGGTACGGTACCGGTACCATACTGTACCGACACACGGTACACCCCGGCGTACCGGTCCGGTACCGATACACAATTTTTTTCGATTTTCAATTTTTTTTTTGATTTTTAAAGTTAATAATTGATAAATACAACCTCAATATGGCATTATATTGCATATTATTGACATATTTGGGTTCAATTTGGAGTTAGGTTGCGGTACAAAGATTTTTGATTCAAAATTTCAAACATATATTTATTTACATTATATTTCAACTATGTCATCTTAAAACTAAAGAAAAAATATATAAAATACACATTAAAATATATCTAAATATTTAAGTACAAAGTCAAATAACTGATATACGAACCTTAAGATGTACTCTGCATTTAATTTCTTGTCGAGTGTCTGTGACACTCGTAGATATCTGGATCATCAACATAGTCTGAAGGGACATCAGTCCAACCCTCTAGCCAAGCTGCACCGTACTCTCGAATATTCATCATTCCATAAAGCATCCTCTCTGGATTGTAAGACATCTCAGACCTCTCGTTAAAATTCTGACTCTGAGAAGTATCCTCGAGATGATGGTACGATTGTGGAGGAGCCCATCCAAATATGCCAGTAGCAAAATCTAATCCTGGAGCTGCTCCAGGCTATATAGGGTAGTAACCACTAGAAGATGATGCCTCGGATGCACCATATGCATATGGATCATAAGGTGGCTGTGGATAATAGGATCCATAATGCGAGGATGATCCAGATACATCCATGGACCCTACTCCACGTGCAAGATCGTCCGCAACTGCATCATGTGCTGGACGACCTCTAGGAGCCTGTCGTCTATATGAAATCGGCTCCCCACGATGTCTACCGACTCGTCCACCATGTCCCTATCCTGTGTGACATGCGTAAACTGAGACTCACCGGTGAATCGAATATCACCCTGTGGCTGTGTCTCATAAACGGTGGTCTCCTGTCCTCCAGTTTCTTCCTGATCATCAGATCCATGGCTACTACTATCAGTATCATCATCACTCTCCCTGGTTCCGTATCTGAATCAGATCGCTCCTGTACTCTCGAGAGTGGTGCACGTGCAACTATCTTTTCCTTTCCCCCCTTGTGTCCCTCTGTGACTGAGTTTCCTGTGATTGGGAGGATGGATGCCTTCTTGCTGGCTGCCGGGAGGAACGTCTATACATCTCTCGCTTGAATCTTTGGGAAGATGTATCAAATAGCGAGTCATGTGATGAATGAGTCCCTTGTGTCCCCTCAGACTGTGGCTGATCAGCTGGAACCCTATGTGGAATATTTTTTTTCTGTCCATTGCCCTGGATCCACCCTGATCTCCCTTGCCACCACACTGGCTGGTCGTGGAGGGGATCCTGGCTCATCAAGCTCTGGCTCCTGCTGCTGATCTGTCCATTCAGCTACAAAAGTAAAATTATATATCAAATTTGATGATATTATTAAGCAAAATTACATATCAATCTACATTGCTCATTATTGATATATAATTTACTTGGATTCATCTGCTTTTTGCTTACGACAGCTGATGGGACTCCAAAACTGTCTGATCCCTCTCTAAACTGTTTCGTCTAAAATAAAATATATTTATTATTTATAAATATATCAGATCGAATTCAGTTGAATAATTATATCTGTTTTAAACTAGCATACCTCTTGCAGACACAACGACGCGATTTCTGGATCGGGCACCATCTTATATATGCATTGCGAAGAGCAGCAAGAAGCTCGTTATCTATATCTATCCCCAGAATAGTATACTGAAATCTCGGATTCAAGTAATAAGCTGCAGATAAATTTCAATACTGATTAAACACAATTTTATTTTCATGCTTCGAAAAAATATTTTAAAACATTCTTGAATCCAAACTTACCAGCTATATGGAAATCTCTGCCCATCTGATAGTCTCAACGGCGCTCAATAATGTTAATGAATTCTTGAGCATGTTTGGGATTATTCTCACTAATCTGTTTCTTTGTCCTCTCCATCATGTAATATAGGAAGCCCATCTGGGGGTATCTCTCACTGTCCACGGTGCGAAGCACCTCATATAAAGGCTTGATAGCCTTCACTATCTTCTCAGTCCGCTGCCAAAATGACTGACTCGTCACCAAGTTCTCCACATGACTTCCATCAGTGCCGGTCCTCGCATATCTGCTCTCCTGCCACTTGGCACTGACAAACATCTGACGTAGGGCTGTTTTCTTCTGAAGAAGACTATCAAGTGCTATGTAGTTGGTAACAAACCGTGTGATACCCGGTCGTAAGATCTCCCCCCCAGTATATGTCCGCATCAATGAAAGAATCCATGTGTGGTTGTAGATGAATCTAGTAATGGTCTGGGCAATCTCCACTACCTGCTGCACCCTGCGAATCTTTCCGATATCCATCAATATAAGATCAATGCAATGTGCAGTACATGGGGTCCAGTATATCTGCGGTTGCTGCTCCATCAGCAACTCTCCGGCAGCCTTATATTGTGGTCCGTTATCTGTGATGACCTGCACGACATGCTGCTCACCCACTGAATCAATCACCTCCTCCATCAGACCAAGGATATATGTGGCATCGTGCATCTTATCTGAAGTATCGATTGATTTGTAAAAAAATATTTTTCCATCATAGTATGTCAAAAAATTAATGATGCTCCGCCTAGTAGGATCTGTCCAACCATCATACATCACTGTCAAATCATATGTAGGTCATTTATTTTTGTAAGAAGTAATCCATCTCTGCAGATCCTCCTTATTGCTGTTAAGAAGCTGACCATAGATGTCCTTAGGTCCTGGAGGATCTACACCCTGGCCGGCAGCCTCTATGGCTGAAATAGCAGATCGGTAGTAAGGATTGGCTGCTGCATTTGCTGGAATATGGCTGAAATGAAACCATGATCCAATAGCTCATCACATATCCTTCTTATCTTTTTTCAGCATACTGTCAATTTTCTGCTGCTTTGAATCCTTGCTGGACAAAGCATGTGGATCCAAATCCTGAATGCTGGTTCCTGCTGGAATATCTCTGGAGGACCTCCTCCTACTGCCAAAAGCTCCCAACAAAGAAGACATGCTGCGTCTGCTCCCTCTACCACCAGACTCTCTGACTAAGGTAGTCCTCCTGAACTCGAATTCTCCCCTACCAGTTGCTGATCCAGATCCTGATTCGTAGCATGATGGTCCGAATCGATCTCTGTACCGGGCCATCTCCTCCTGCTGGTACTGATCCGCCAAGCTCGCATGAATGGCAGCCTCAATCTGTGCCTCCTCATCATCTGAAGCAGAAGCCTCCTCTGACTCTCTAGAGTGATAAGAAGGTGGCTCTGCAGCTCGACGGTCTACTTTGATCTTTTTCTGCTTTGTCCTTTCCTTCGCTGCTTTCGAATCAGCAAAGTATTTTTTCATCAATTGTCGGACCTCTTGCGGACATTTCCGACACATTGACATATCAGGATAACCACCGGCTAGATGCTGCTTCAACCTAGTCACTCCTCCTCCCTTGAACTCTGTGTTGCACCATTTGCATCTCCAATGATGCCGAGCCGAGAGCATCTCGCCATGATCCCAACCGATGTCACGCTCTTGATCTTTCTTCTTACTCATTTCTGCAGATATAACAAAATACTAATTATTTCGAATTACCTGTAATATAACACTAATTACATATATTTTTTATTTGATAATATTTTTTACTATTTAAATATTTACAAAAAAATTTTAAAAAAATCTCAAGTTAGATTCAAATATTTCAATTGTTTTGAATCATTCTAAACATTATTCTCAATTTCAAAACTAACACTGATTTTTTATTTTTTTAATAATTTTTATATAAATAAATATATACTATAAAATAGCTGATTAATTAAAATGAACGAACGTCATGCTCTAAATTTTTTTCTTATAAATATATGCAAGTATAACAAACAACAATAGTTTAACGATAATTAAAATAATTATATATAATTTTAAAATAATTTTAATAATTATTTTAAAACTTATAAATTCAAAATAAATATGTTATATGCTTCAAATAATATTTTTAAATTAACTAAAATATAACACTATTTTTATATATTTTTTATTTTATAATTAAAATTTTAAATTTAAATAATTAAAAAAATATTTTTTTTAATTTCAAATATTTGAAAAAAAATTAGAAATTAGATTTAAGTAGTTTGAATCATTCTAAACATGATTTCCAAACTGATTTTTTTCGTAAAATTTAATTTTTTTTTAATTTCTAAATAAATAAATATTTAAAAATATTTAAAAAATATATAATTAACGAAAATTAATAATTTTGATGTCATCGTGTAGATCTTCCAAAGATCTATCACATATAATTACATCATCCCAAAATCACAAGGTTTTGGCATGATTTTCTCTTATTTTCATTCTTTCTCATTCTTATCCTATTTTTAACAACAAAAATTAAAAAAAATATTTACTAAGAAAATAACACATTATCTTATCTCCGGCCAAAGATCAGCCTCTCCTCGAACCACTCCTGCAATTTGACGGAATTTTTTTTTTTTTTCTAATTTTTCGGAGGTTTCAACGGTTTCGTTGAGACCTTTGGACCCTCGGGAGTTCTCTGAGACATCTCAGAGAACTCCAAAGCAGCAGGTAAGGCTTTTTATGCATGTGATCTCCGACCCCCCCTCCCCCCTCGTCACTTTTGGCACATGGTGTGTCGGTACGGTTCGGTTCACACCGAACCGGACCATACCGTCCGATTTTGGACGGTATGGAAGCGAACCGGACCGAACTGCTCGGTTTGGTATCGGTTCGGGCTGTTTCTCGAAAAAAAGGTCCGAACCGGACCGTTTGAGCACCGGTCTAGCTCGGTACGCCCCGTACCGGGCGGTTCGGCCCGGTACGGCGAACCCTGATTCAATGTATCCATGTTTATTCATGAACTCTCAGGGCCTTAGGATTATTAAAAAGGCTTGTGGTGTAGTCTTTACCATTAAACTGTTATGAAGCTTCTTTTGCAGCCAATTATGATTAGTGAACTTGTTTAATAATGCCAAATAAGAACCATCACCTCTTTGTACCATAAAGTATAAAAGATAGAAGGAGCAAACATTGTCTTTGCAAATATTAAAGGCAAAATTGTCATGCCAAGTTGTAACCATTTTGGAACCAGGTGTTCCTTGTGTATTCATGGTATTTTGCATCAGCTTAATCAAAGCTTTCTTTGAGGATTAATTTGTTGCTTTTTAGGGGTTTTGAGCCAGTCCAAATAATTGGGACAAGGCTTAATCATTAAAGTTATGGTTTATTAAATATCATGAAAGTAATCTGTCTATAAATTTGAGCTTGTTGGGGTTTATATGGAAACACAGCTTTCGTATTTCAATACATACTCATTGATGTAGGAAATTTGTTCTGCCTGTAAAATTTCAGAATCAGGTAGGTTTTGTACAGCATCTTGCCTTTTTATAATGGTTAATATTTTGGTTCTTTGATCATATCAGGTTTCATATGAGCTGTCAGCATGCATGGACGATTTTGTTCGCATCCATACTGGCATGCAGGTATATTTGGCAAAAGGCCTTCCCAATGCGTTTCTTCTTCTGTGTTTGTAAAGTATTTTGTGTTCTCAAGAAACCACAAATGAAGTTTAATGGTAAAACTTATTTTTGTAACAATCTATGTCAAGGTTCACCATCTTGGTACCAGATCCTATATCAATACCATTCTATTATAATGTCATGGTACAGTATGAGATGGCGAGGCATACCGAGATTTGATATGGTATGAAAGTGTATACTAGTTCGATGCTAGTACGGTATGTGCAGTATGGTACTGTACTGACCGATACAACAAATCTTGATATACATCAGTGCAAAATAACCTGCATAATAGGAGACTTTATTTCAATATTATGCGTCAAGTATGATTAGAATACTAAATGCCATGCAGTTAATGTGTATGCACCCAAGAATCGTGAAGCCATGATCTCATGCCTCGATAAGTGTACATCACCAAGACTTAGTTATATGACATTATAAGCGAGAAGTATTATCTGATTGTTAGGTTTGAAATCAAGTCATTTTGAAAGTTTCAGCTGGAACCCTTTGGCAATGGTCTCCATTTTTAACAATTTTTAAGGTTTCGTTCAGTTTCATTGAAATTGAGTCTTAGATCACTTTCAGCTAAACTTTATTCTGGGTTGTATCTTTATTTTTTGAGTAAAGAGAATTTAGACTTACCTGTGTGTGATAGGTCAGGCCTTCTAGAAGCATTTTTTTCTAGAACAAGCTTGGATTTTGTGATTTTCGATTGCATGTAGACCTTTGGTACCATGAGAAAGTGAGAAATTCTAACGCATTCCAAGCATTTGGCTGTTTTAGTAGATAACTAGCTTGCACTAGTTATAGTCATGAAATTTGATCCAAGCATGGTGGTAACGTATATATGCACTATGGACAAACTAGAAGTACATTATTTAATCTAAATTTCCCTTGAGATTCCAAGTTGAATTATCAAACCAAAATGCAACTTTTGAAGGCTTTTGGTATATAACATCGTGCAGACACAGAAAACATGCACACATGCTCCCACATCATGCACAAATCCCCAATGCATGCTCTCAAACATGTCTGTCTACTTCTACACTTTTATTGGACACTGTGGAGATAGTTCCCATATAATCATATAGTTCTAGTTGTTCTTTCAGTTTGGATCTGGCTTTCCAAATTCATTGTGGGTTCTGAGTTATTTTCATTTATTTCTTCTCAGATTGTAATACAAGCTGGCTTGCTAAAAGATGGAATATGTTCGGTTCAGGATGAGAGTGCTGGTCAGTGCTTTCCCTTACAAGATCCTAAATATTGTGAAAAAAATGGTTACAAGCTTTTATTATTTGCGGAATGTTTTATATAGTGCAAACGCATAACAAAAACTGCAATTCACTATTAACAGTCCTTTTCAATTCCTCGCTCATAATTCCAATATGGTTTATCTTATGCCTTTCTGTTCTTTATGTTGCTTTGCCAACACAAATCTGAACTTCCTATTTGGATTATTAACCAACACTAATACCATCTCAGTCAATTCTTTACCATATTCTCTTGCAATTCTGGTTGAACTTTCGAAATGCTAATTAAGATATAAACAGGAAAGGGTGATATGCTGCGCATTCTAAACTTCCTAGGTAATAAGACATCCATATGTTTACATGTTTAGAGTGCATATTAGCAGAGGGAAGGACAAAATATGCATTAATTATGTAATTTTCTTTATTAGTCCTATGCTATTCTGGTACTTATTCCTAATCCCATCCTTATTTTACTACACATTCACTCAGTATTGTCATTATCATGTGATGCAACTTAACTGTCTTTATTGCTCTTCATCATAACCCATGAAGATGGCATTCTTACTAAGTAAATTTTAAAGGATTTTTTCTGTTCATATTGACCAATAAAGTTTTAACCTTTTGCATAAGAGCATTAATTCTCACCTTGTTTTGGTAAACTTACAATTGATTATGGCCCATTCTATGCCTTACCATACAATTTAAAGGGGCTAAAGAGTCCATGTTGCATGGCATCTTTTGATGTTGTTAAATAGAAAGGAATCTGTAGCAGTTCTGATCTTCTACTTTGTGCGTGTCTGTGCACTTGTGCATGTGCCTGTGGGTGGATGTCGGAGGTGAGAGGTTGGGCCTACCTGTATGGCAATTATCTGGCATATTTTCCATAGAAAACAAGTTGGTGAGTTCCACATTTTTCAGCCTGCAGCACATACATTTTCCCAGTAAGATAGAGAAGGGCTCTCACCTAGAAAAATATAGATTCCGGACTATGATCTTTTTCATGGGGAAAAGGGTGAAGTGATGGCTTGTGATTGCTTTGATGGCTATCATTTGTCATATTTTCAATGGCAAACAAGGTGATACCTTATATTGAGATACCCATCATTACTAGCTTGCTGCAGGAAGTGTACGTTCATGATGCCGAACCAAAACAGAAGAAGAAGAGGAAGAAAACAGATGGCAGAACAAAGATAAGAGAAGAAATTTAGGATGAGCAATCAGAGAAGATAGGCAGAAAATTTTATTAAAATTATTTCATCAATCAATCAAACATGCCAATGATGTCTTACAAGCATGATTTTTAAAACCGTCCCGAACTGGACAGTTCGGGGTGTGCCGAACCGAGATGGTTCTGGCAGCGAAAACAGCACACTCTGGTACCAGGGAAGAAAGAGAGGAAAACAAAGAAAGAGAGAGAGAGGAGAGGGAGAGGCTGTCGGAGGCCGGTGGTGGCTCAGTTCGTCTGATAGGACTGCCGCAACGAGCGAAAAAGAGAGAGACAGAGGGGGAGACCGTCGGAGACAAGAGGATGGGACAGCGGAGGGATTGTCGGAGGTCTTCGGGTGACCGCCATGGCCAACGGGCGGCGGAAGCGGCGCGAGCGGAGTTGCTGCCGCGGAACAAGGGTGATCGCCCCTATTCATATTTTTCAAAAAGGAAGACGAACAATGAAGCCGACATTTGGTTTGCCGGCTTCACTTTTTTAGAATTTTTTCAAAAAAGTTTAAAAACAATGAAGCCGACAAATCCATTGCTGGCTTCATTGCCATCGAACTTTTTTAAAAAAGCCTGTGAAACAGGGACGATCATCCCTGTTTCACGCTGTGGAGCCGCAAGTGGCATTTATGCCGCCCGACGGCCATGGTGGCTAGCCGAAAGCCCTCCTATGGCCTCTCCGTTAGGCCCCTCTCTCTTTCTCTTCCTCTCTCTTTCTCTTCCTATCTTTTCCTCTCTCTTTTTCTCCTTTCCGATTCGTCTCTTTCTCCCTTTGTCGGTTCGCGCCGGTCCGATTCGGTATGGAACCATACCGAATCATGCTGCCAGCGGATCGGAACGGTCATCGATACCGAAACTGAGAATCTTGCTTACAAGCGTGTATTTATAGGCTTACAATCCTATGGTTGGAAAGTAGTAAAATCAAGCAACATATCTTCACAAAATAAGAAAATACCCAAAATAAATATAGAATTCTGTAAATAAAGAAAATCAAATTAAATCAAATGAGCAAATTAAGAAAATCCTAATCAAATCAAAATTTCAAATCAAATCAATAGTTTAAGAAAATCTTAATCAAATCTGGATTTGCGCTCCACGCTTAGTGTAAGTGCATAATGATGGCTTAGGATTTCCATCATTTCTTTTCGGTTGAAAAGAACTCGACTTTGGCAAGTTACGATAGTGGTATGACTCCAAAAGATCAGGATCGAGACGGCGAAACTCCTCAGTAATCCAAGTAGCATCAAAGATAGGATGTCCCTTCTAGTGCACTAGGTAGTGCTAGAATCCACCATGTGTTGAACCAACAATCTCATCCTCAATGACACTCAATCTGCTCTCGCACTGATTGATGAACTGGCGGAAGCTTAGGGATAGGCACAGAAGAAGTTTGACCTCCATCTGTAGGAATATTTGCAGACACTTTGAGAGGTTCGAAAGTACCTCGATAAGGAAACAAATTGTCCACATTGAAAACAGGACTAATAGCCATATCAAAAGATAAATCAAGCACATAAGCATTAGGTCCTAATTTACAAATGATACAAAAAGGTCAAGAGACTCTAGCATGTAATTTCTTAAAAGAATGTGTGGGATAGCGCTCAAGATGCACACGCACCATTACATAATCATCCTTATTAAAAAGCCTGATTTCTACAGTAAACATCAGCAGCAAGTTTATAAGTCTTATTACTTATCGCAATCTTACACCTGATTTCAGCATAAGGTCTCGAATATGGTGATCAAAGGACTCTGTAGATTCAGGAGGAAAATCATAAGATAAGGGCATAAGGTCAATGAGCCGGCGAGGGGCTAAATCATGGACAATTTGAAAAAGAGACTTATCGATGGATCTATTAACAGAGTTGTTATAGACAAACTCAGTAGTAGGTAACAAGTCCCAGTTTCTTAATTTTCTCCCACAAGGCATCTAAGCAAATCTCCTAAATTATGATTAACAACCTCAGTCTATCCATCAATCTGGAGATGGAAAGCAGATGAAAACTTTCGAGTTATCCCAAATAACGTTCAAAGTGTCTTCTAAAAATCGCTAACAAATTTGACATCCCTATCAGGTACTATGGAAGAAGGCAAGCCATACAATCGAACAATCTCGCGGAAGAACAACTTAGCCACATGTGAGGCATTAGTTGTCTTTGCACAAGTTATGAAATAAGCCATCTCAGAAAATCTATGCACAACAATTAAGATGGAATCATGACCTTAACAGTCCTAGACAATCCAAGAATAAAATCTATGCTAAGGTCTTGCCAAGATGTGTGTGGAACAAGGAAAGGTGTGTACAAACCAGTGTTTCTTTTTCTAGTCTTAGCTAACTGACAAGTGTGACATTGGGACATAATCCGAACAATATTTTTCTTTAAAGAAGGCCAATAAAATTGATCCTCTAACATAGCTACAGTCTTATCATGTCCAAAATGACCAGTGAGACCACCAGCATGTAATTCCCAAATAATAAAATCTCTAAATGAAGTGCGAGGAATGCATAACCTACAACCTCTAAATAAGTAACCATCTCTGATGAGAAAATCTACATGGTCACAATGATTACCATCCATGATGTTCTGATATATAAGTCCAAAATCAGGACAAGTGGTGTACTCATTCTTCAATCTCTCAAACCCTACCACCTGAGCACTCAATAGTGTAAGAGATGTACCACTCGTGTCAGAGGTGGAATACCTTTGCTTAGTTTCGTTGAGTTTTTCGCAGAAATATACGACTGGATGTCCATCTTGACTCAAAACACCTTCAATGCCTACTCTAGATGCATCATAGGCAATATCAAAGAGTTTAGAAAAATCAGGATGTCTCAGAACGGGTGCCTCAATCATCTTTTGCTTGATCTCTCGAAAAGTTGTGCGTGTAGCATCAGTCCATTTGAACTCTCCTTTTTTTATGCTATCAGTGATGGGAGCTATAATGATACTAAAATCCTTAATGAATCGCAGCCAACCCATGAAAACTATGAACCTCAGAAAGAGTCTTTAGTTCAGGCCACTGTCTAATAGCTCTCATTTTTTCGGGGTCAGCTGAAATGCCCTACGATGTGACAATGAATCCTAAGAAAAAAAATCTGAGTCTGTATGAAAGAGCATTTCTTGATATTGACATATAATTTTTCTACTCTTAATGTCAAGAAAACCTAACGAATGTGACTCAAATGCTCTTCTTTGATCTCTCACTGTAGACCAAGATGTCATTAAAAAATACCACCAAAAACTTAATGGCTTTAAAACCTGAGTCATAACCCTCATGAAAGTACTAGAAGAATTAGATAATCCAAAGGGCATGACTAACCATTCATGCAACCCATCTTGGGTTTTGAAAGCAGTTTTTCACTCATCTCCCAGTTTAATCCAGATTTGGTGGTATCCCTGGTACAAATCAAATCAGCAAATTAAGAAAATCCTAATCAAATCAAGATTCTAAACCAAATCAGCAACTTAAGGAAATTCTTATCAAATCTAGATTTGCGCCCATGTCTAGTGTAAACGTGTAAGGGTGGCTTAGGATTTCCATCACTTCATCTTGCATAATTATTGGTTCCCACATCTGGCAGTGAACTACAATCTTTCCATGAAGAGTTGAGTGGCTGACATCTTTTCTGGGAAACCTAATGTCTGCTATATGTTTTTGAGAATTAGTAAGCTGTGGATCTTAAAACTTGAATGGATCTGGTTGATATATGTTCCGTGACATCAAAGTATATGTAAATTATATTATGGGCATTATGTGGCCTTTTTAAATTAAGCTTTGGAAACAATATGATTTCTTATTGAAGCCTATATTTAGATTGAGGGCAGGCCTTGGCACAATGGTAAGGTTGCTGCAGTGTGAACATAGGTGTCATAGGTCCAAGACATGGAAACAGCCTCTTGTGTGGGGGTAAGGCTATGTACATCTGATTGTCTCTAGACCACTGGCAGGAGCCTTCTACAATGGGATGCCCTTTTTTTATTAAATCCTCTATTTAGATTGAAAAAGAGCCTTTAACCACTGCATTTTGTATTCCTCTTAGGACTGGTTTTAAGAAACTTTTCTTCTTCTTCTAATTCTTTTTTTTTTTTTTTTTTTTTGAAATAGAACTTCTCTAGTCTCTTGATAGTTTGGTGCGCACCCAGTTTTTGAACAGTGAATAGATTGTGCTGATGTGTTTAACCTGGAAACTAAGAGATGCTGAATTCTAATTCAGGAGTCTATGCGCTATGCCTCGAGTTGACAATTAAAGCTACTGCTGAGATTCATATAGAATTAGCTTATTTATTACTAATATAATCTTGTACTAGTATAGCTTTTTGAGAGAAAATTTAAGTTAGAGAGCCCTTCTTCTATAGATTCTGTAGCAGATGCCTTGTATCAAAAATAAGTCTCGTACAAATTATCAAAATTTTTGCTGACTCTTCATATTAGATACGAAGGGAGCTTTATTTTAGATTTGCAGTTTGGTTACAGAATATTTAGTTTAAATATATAGTCTTAAACCTGAAAAAGTTTGCATTGGGGGAAGATGTGGCTGCAGCTTAGCCTGCAGGTTCCTGCAAACCTGTGAACACAACATGGAGGCTGGAAGGGGCCTAGGATCATATCCAACAGCCCTACATGAATAAAGTCAGTGCCTTGACTTGCATCTGCATGGGAATTGAGGCAGATGAGATTCGCATGGCCCTCTGAATGCTCTATCAGACAATCATATTTAATTCACAGGTTCACGGGAACTGCAGGCTAAACCACATCCAGATAATCTGGGCCTCTATAGCAATGTACAGTCAGGGATTTAAAGTTGACCACGATAGATGTGATTATGTATGTTGTATTTACAACTACACTGTCTATTCTATCACTCACTTTCCCGTTTTCATAGGGCCTTAGTTCTTGAGAAGGCAGATTTTGATTGATTCTATTGGAGATTGAGATGAACATAAAATACGAATTTATTATTTTTCTTCTCATTTTTTGTATGGTGATTGATGACTGAACAGTGGAAAGGCAAATTTGCATATGCATGATTTTCTCATATGAATTTTGATATTTCAAAACTTTCCACTAAGCTTCAGGACCTGTTTGGGATCTAGTCAGATTCCTTCTGTTAATAGATCAACTACTTCATGCAGGTCTGGTGGTGTCTGTGGTAGACCCACAACCGGGAGACACCATCATTGATTGCTGTGCAGCACCTGGTGGAAAGACTCTTTTCATGGCATCACGTCTGAGAGGCCAAGGTGAACTTCAACTGGAAATGTTTTGGTTTAGCAAATGCTGGTGTTTCTGTCTATCTAAATATATGAAGTGCATTCTGCTGAAATGACTAGAAATAGAAATTTTGTTGTATGAGTTTAAATTCCTTTCTTTATTCAGCTTATGTATTTAGTGTATTTATCTAAGTTTTGTTAGCTCTGTATCCTTATGCAAATTCCTGTATTTCACTTAGGAAACAATGAGCACTTTGAAACCAGCTTTAGCAAGAAAGAGTCGGGCATCCAGTGCTATACTCATTTGATATTTAGATCTAATGTCTTGGGAAAAATTAAGTAACTTACTTCAAGGTCTAGAGAATTAATGGGATCAGTATTTGAGCTAGAGAATTAATTCCACATATTCATAGCACATCGAAAATTGTATGGTTTCCCCATTTCTGTTATATTCGTCTCTGACAAGAGAATGTAGTGAATGATTTTGCTAGACATATTCTAATATGGTGATTCATCCAAAATATAATAAGAGGGAAATTGTTATTCCATTGGAGATGAACTGACATATTGATATTATCTTAGTAATGCTTTAAGCCATTCAAGTAGAACTGAAATCAGAGAAAACATGAAACATCAAATCTGAAAATCCTTATTGTTTTCGTCTTTGTTATATCTAGATTCCCCTATAACACCAACAATAATATGTGCCCAGCTATTTAACCATATTTGTACCTCATTCTTCTGTTGGATATTTCTTCACTCTTTGTTGATTGTGAATTGCCTTTACTCTGACATATAGCTTGTCTCCTCTTGCAGCCCTGTTTATCTTCTACATTAGGTTTTTAAGCATATGCTCTTACCATGTAGTGAAGTAACTTGATTATCAGAGACCCTTATGTGGTGCAGGTATGGTAATGGCAATTGACATAAATAGAGGTCGCTTGAGGATTCTCAAAGAGGCATGCAAGTTATTCAATGTCACTAATGTGGTCACTACAACCCATGCTGACCTTCGACTATATGCTGTAAGTAAATGGTTGTCAGATTTAGACAAAAAAGTTGAAAGAGCTAATTATAATCTCAATTCCAGAATTAGTTGCTGGCTTTTGTATCAAAGGATTATGACATTTAATCCTCTAATAGGAAGTTTTATATACTTTATTTTGAGTGACTTGATTGGAAGCTTGGCTTCATCTTCTGATTTTGTTCTTCAAGTACTGGTATAATTTTTTGATGGTCCATCTTGAAGTTGACAATCATTTGCTTTGACATTCTGCCATCCTTTTCACAGTTATAATTGCTCTACGTGTTATATTTTGTGTCAATTATCTGACAAGTGGAGAAAGGGTGACTGATTCTTTTTTTGCTTATTCTAAGAGCACATAGCCATTTTATTAACATGTTATGTTCAAATACTTTAGTTCACATCTCCTTTGACACCTATATGCCACCCAATCCAAGGCAGAGTATGATTTTGCTAAATGAGTAAATTAACAAACTATTGTTCAATCTCCTTCCCTTTTCCTTCCTCTGATTAAACCTTCTCGAATGATGTGATGTGTTTTGCCATTCTCTTTTTAATTTTTTTCCTTTAGTTTTTAGCATAGATAATTTTCTCTTTTATAGGAAAAGCATAATGTAAAGGTTGACAAAGTCCTTCTGGATGCTCCCTGCTCTGGAACAGGTGTTCTTTCCAAGGTAATTCTTTTGATTATCTTCTCTCTTTTTTGGCAAAATTAAGGCACTGTCATCTTCCAAAGCAGTTTATTTTTCAAATGAGACAAAAGTAGATAAAAGAAGTGGTTGGTTGTTTTAGTCTTGGTGACCTCTCTCTCTCTCTCTCTCTCTCTCTCTCGTTTGGTGAATTTTGATGAGACTTCCCTGCATTTTATTTATTTATTTATTTGTCAAGAGAGCGGATTTGCGTTGGAATAGACAATTAGAAGATTTGGAGCACTTGAAGCATTTACAAGATGAGCTTCTTGATGCAGCTTCCATGTGAGTATCCTTGGCTTCAGACCTCTATATTTTGAAATTGGCATATGATTAAAGATTCTATTGTTCAGGGTACCTTTTAAGCAGCTGATGGGCCCAATCTATTACTTGTTTAACATTTTTGGAGCAGTTCTGATAGAAGCAACTCCTTTTCTACATTATTAACATCCAATGGTACATGGATAGGTTGGTGAAGCCTGGTGGGATACTTGTGTACAGTACTTGCTCCATTGATCCTGAAGAAAATGAGGAGAGGATTGCAGCATTTCTTCTGAGGCATCCGGTATGGCTTCTTAACTGTGCTACTTGGAGAATCTTTTGTTGTAGCATGCATAGTCAACAACTTCATATATTCGTATTTAGTTTTGTACAAACTTCTGTTTGTATA
Source organism: Elaeis guineensis (assembly GCF_000442705.2). NCBI lineage: Eukaryota > Viridiplantae > Streptophyta > Magnoliopsida > Arecales > Arecaceae > Elaeis > Elaeis guineensis. The sequence goes on along the minus strand of NC_025993.2, from coordinate 99,657,921 downwards.
TTTTGAAATTTGAATACTAAGTGGTGTATTGTTCCAGCTTGACTCTCTATTTGGATATATTGAGGTTTACTTCAATGCTAATTTCTTTGTGTGGAACATATGTGTTAGGGTCTATGCTTTACTTTTTTTTTTTTTTTCTTTTGGAGAAAACTATGGTTGATTTGACAACTTTCTGAAGTTGGATTAGATTTGAGGTTTGTTCTTGCTAAACATTTTAATTGAGGAAATATGGCTGACTATACTTGTATTTTATGTTAGTAATATAAACAGCAAATTTAGATGGCTCTGAGTAGATTCACCCGTCGAAAATGATTGATTGTTGTCTGACCATCTGATTGCTGATTAAGGTAAGGCTTTTGTTAGTGTCATATTGGAAAATGGTTTTAATCTGAGTAGACAGTTTTAGATGGAACTTGGCCCTATTGCTGGCAATTATTTGATCATGATATATCTATGATCCAATATTTGGTTTTAGTTTAACTATTGTTTATATTTCCTGTCACTATTTATGTTCTTTTCAAAATAATCAAAGTGTTCCCCCCAATCCTGCAAGTGATTGAGGTTTGATTTATGACTCAGAATTTATGTTGCATCATTACTGATTGGTCATTTTTTGCATTACCTATTGCTATGAAAAAATTAATTTTGCATATAATGTATTCCAGGAATTTGTTGCACATCCCGTGCGTGCATATGTGCCTCCAGATTTCGTTACAGATAAAGGTTTCTTTTTCTCAAATCCAGTCAAGCATAGTATGGATGGGTCATTTGCAGCTCGGCTGGTTCAATCCTTGGACTACCCATACTAAGCACCATGTAAGAGCCACATACCTGAATATTTCCTGCAGTTCTTGGTTACCAAGCAAGAAGTTTTTTTGCACATACCTTATATTTTCCCACCAGAATCTTAATAGATGCATGAGGCATGATTGACCAAGATTCCAGCATATCTCTTTGGCACAAGTCACTCAGCGGTCATCCGCACATGAAGAAATTTCACATCCATTAGTTAAGCCTGACCTCCAATTATTTTTTCAGCTTTGCTGATATTTCTTCGTGTTTGAAACTTTGAATCATCTCATAGTTGGTCATTTTAGGGAGCAGCTCCTTCACTACTGCTAGTCTTTATTGTGCTTTTGTTTGTTTTCCACTTCAGATAAGCGAAATTTTCCAGCATTTCCCAAATCATCATGCTTTGGGAGGATAAATGTGCTTTAACTATTGGAGTGGAGACAACAAAAAAAAGCTACCAGGTGCTGATAATGTTCTTTTTGATCTCTTTTAAAATATAAGAACCTAAATGATCATCTTACAATTGCCTAATATTTGCAGATATAGACCTTTTCCGGTGAGTAATACCCCATCAAGGTCATGCATGCATGCTCCATCACTTCATGACTGGCAAACAGGCATTTGGAAGACTGAAGCATTGTCTGTGACCTGCCATATATCAAGCATGAAATCAGAAGAGGTGCACATATGTTATCAATGACAGCTGTTGAAGATGACATTGATGATTCTTTCACAGACTTCTTTGACAGCTACCCAAGGTCCTTGAACTGATGAAAGGCTTTCATTGCTAAAATCTCTTGATGCAAAAGCAACAGCTAAGATAACTGATGAAAGCTAGTCAAATAACAGTGCCAAGAAGCATCATTGTTGTTCATGATGTTCTATAAAGTTGTTTGTGAGCAAAATACCAGCTTTTCCATCAACACGTATGTTTGTAAAACTCATGAGATTTTGTTATTATCAATGAAAAAGATAAACCCAATTGAATGGCCAAACGCTGTTGGAATTTATGAGTAATATTTCCAGGTTGAAGGATGGTATCACTAATTTCTATTTGGTCCCTCACTCTGCTTTTAGCCCTTATGTGAAGATTTGATTCCTTCGGAAATCCAAATTTTTTGGATGAGCTGACCATTGTGGCCACTCTTTGACTTGAGGAGACCCTTGCTCGAGTGTTAGTGATGTGTAGTCCTCTAGAAACGATTTTTAGTAGGTAATGTTTCTCGGTTCATTTTTAAGTGCCCTTCTGTAAACTGTTGTTTCTTAGAGAAAAACATGCTTTTGTTCAGGTGATGGGTATCTGCTGCATGCTCAATCCTTTTGACATCCTTCATGTAAGCACATGAACTCTGCAACCGAAAGACAGCAAAAGAAATCGGACATGAGTTTCGGGGCTTCACATATCCCTGACTCTTTTATGTGTATAAAATTGCACCTAGAGGTGGGTCATTGAAAAGCGTACACAGGATGCATTTGATCCTCCAATGTCAGGAACTTCAGGATACAGAATAAAACAATCAAGACTTCTCACATTGCTGGCCTCCACTCCAGTAAATCAATCTACAAGGACTCATAAGTTACACTTGTTTATAGGATAGCTCGTGGATAAGGTACATTTATAGGTTAAAAATGAGGCCTTATCGTACTGGCTTAAATATTCTGAGCTGTCATTAAGTTAACAATATATCAATCAAGTTACATGAGTTCCTTATTAAATGTTGAAACCAATTTCTATGATAGTAGGCGTTAAAGAGTGGTTCAACATGTCAATCACCATATACTGGTTAGAATCTAATCTCTTTTCGTTTCTTTCAATTTTTCTTTGGCCCTCACATCCCAGCCAAGATAAGTCAAAAGTCAAAATGTTGATTCATGTAGTAAGAGAAGGTCTGTTTAGGTTTGCCCATTCACCCTTGTTTTTGGGCCCAAAATTCATTGTTTTAATAGGTTTCGAAGTCGTTTTGTATTTACAAGTCCGTTTTTGGTTTGCCCTTTCATTCCAATTTTAGCATATAAAGGCTAGCACACTAAATATATTTAAATGCTTACCCTTATAATTATAATAGAGCTAGCATTATTTTTTAATTATTTTATAATAATTTACTTAATCTTTATTATGTTTATTTTAATTGTGTTATACATGCACATTTGTAGCAGGTGTTTTATGTAATTTGATTTGATCCAAGAAAATAATCAAAGCCTTTTCAAACCTGAGATTATTCATTGCCTTTACCACCTGAATATCAGATTTGTGACCATGTTCCTCCTCTTTTTAGTTTGTATGTCTATATTATATATAAAAATGAAGTTTTAAAACTAAAAAATATTTTATTTTAATATATCTTAAAAATATATTAATTACCCTACTATGTTTCTCATCTTTAAGTATTACATCTACTTTTTTTTCTTAAAAATCTCAAAATAAATTAGAATCAGTCTCTTTCATTCAGATTTGTCTCCCTCTCAAGACTCATTTGGTTTACAAGAAGGAGATATGGAAAAACAATCAACGAAAATAAAAAGAAATACCTACTATTTGATTAAAGTTTTTAAAAAAAAGAGATAGAAAAGGAGCTTTCTCATGGAAATAAGAATCTAATATTTTATAGACAAAAAAAATTAAGGATGGAAGTCAATCGGATATGGATCGGATATCAGTATAAACATTCATATTTATTTTATCTAATATATATAAATATAAATATAGATATTAGTTAGATATAAAAATTTATATTCATATTTATTTTAAACAAATATGAATATAATTCAGATACTGAAAGTATGGACATAAATATAAATATAAGTCAGTTAAATTTTTTCACTATAAAATCAAAGATATTATTAAATAAATAATAAATTAAATTAATAATATATTAATATAGTTATATTTTTTTTCAAAATTTAATGAATGCTATATAAAATTGCATAGGGTTACAGATAGAATCGAATATTTGAATACAATCGAATAATTGTCTATCCATATCTACATTCATATCTATTTTTTTTTAATAGATATAAATATAGATATAAATATTAATTGAATGTTTAATTTTTATCCACATCCAAATTAATTTAGATATAAAAAGTAAAAATAGATCTGAATGAATATTATCCGGATTACTTTCACCCCTAAGAAAAACCCACAAGGAACGTGCGAAGTTCAATTCCTATTAATTGGAAATGACTATAATTTTTTTAAAAAAGTTAATAAAATTTTAGATAAAATATAATAAGATTTTTCTCTTAATTAAGGGCATAATAGATATGGTCACACCACTTTACTCAATCAAATATAAGTTATTTTAAAATATATTACTTTTCTATGATTAGCAAAAATTATTTTTCTGATCATTATTTTTAGACATTAGCTTTTCAAAAAAATATTTAATTTTTTTAAAAAAAATTATATAAACTAAATTAGTTTTTATATTCATATTTTGAAAAAAATTAGATTTTTATTATTAGAGAATTAGAGATAAATCTCCAGCTCTATTTTTAGCTTAAAAGTAGCTTTCCAAATGAGTTTTATATAAAAATACTTATTCATTTTAAATATAAGTTAAAAGCAACTATCCATTTTGGTTGAAATTATCTTTATACCCTTATATCCTTTAAAATACTGTAGTATTGCATTATCATAATACTATATTTCTTTATAATAAGATATTATTATATTATATTAATGTAGTATTCTTTTATAATATATAGTGTTGCTTTATTGTATTATATTAGTATAGTATTTCTTTATAATGAGATAGTATTATATTATATTAATATAGTATTCCTTTATAATGATATAATATTATTTTATTATATTATATTAGTATTATATTCTTTTATAATGAGATAGTATTATATTATCATACTGTAGTACTTTTTTATTGTAGTATTACTTTACAATAATATAGTATTGCTTTATAATAATGTAATATAATTTTATAATAGTATAATATTATTTTATAATAATATAGTATTATATTTATTATAGTGTAGTATTGTTTTATAATAGTATAGTATTATTTTATAATAATATAATATTATTTTATAATTATAAAAATAATTAGATTATTTCATCCAATTTGAATAGTTGCTGCTAAATAGGATCTTCTACCCAAAATGATTATTATTTTTAAATTTAAACTCAATTAAATATTTTTTTATTAATTTTTTTTACCGTTTTCCCAATCCCACCTTCTTTTCTCAAACAGCCGCTAGTTCCTGTATATGTACTAAAAAAAACTATCGGGAAACTTAAAATTAGATAAACAAAATAAAATAAGAAAATAAAATAAAACAAGAAAAACGCCGGTGTCGAACCCTATGATTAGACCCCGCTTGTCCCCGGTTCGCTTCTCCTCCCTACCATCTCTCCCGCGTTTTGAAGAGCAATGCAGCGGAAATGAGGAGCCGATGGCTGGTCTCGGCTTTCTCCAGAACCCTAACCCTAGCTTTCTCCCGCCACGTCCACCGCCGCCGCTTCTCCTCCGCCACCGGCGTGGCCGTGAAGAAGGTGACGAACTCCAATTTCGAGCCGGCGCTGGAGGAGCTCCGTGTCCGGGTCCGGGAGGCGGACTTTGTCGCCATCGATCTCGAGATGACCGGCATCATGAGCGCCCCGTGGAGGGATGCGTTTGAGTTCGACCGCTCCGACGTCCGATACCTCAAGGTGAAGGATTCGGTGGAGAAGTTCGCCGTGGTACAGGTCGGGGTCTGCCCCTTTCGGTGGGACGGGGCCAAGGGTTCCTTCATCGCCCACCCGTGAGTTCTTTTCTTCTTGAATCGAAGCGCTAGGGTTTTGGCTTTTAGTAGGCGAGGGTTTAGAGTGGAACTTTATTTGGTGGTACAATTGCAAGTAAGAGAAAACTGGGATTTGCGAGTAGGAAGGAACATTTTGCTTGTTATTCAAAAAGTTTTTTTTTTTTTAATTATTTATAAGTTTTGGAGTTTGGATATTGTTTTGCTGCATATAAACTGCTGGAAGCTTTAACTTACGGATTTGGAGGCTTTTCCAGTGGCTACTATTGCTAAATGGTTGCCTATAAGCGGAATGGTAATCCCTGTGTTGTTGCTGATGTGAAACAAAAGCGTATTTCTGATAATTAGCTTATGTTGTTTTCTTGCATGGCACAAAAATTTATCCCTTCAACAGTTAAAACTTTTTTAAAATGTATGTAGGAAACACCAAGATAATTATAAATTATTTAGTGATAGAACTTGCTCTTTTACCATGTAGGCCCCTTTAGCATCGCCTTTGAAAACCTTTTACATCTTCTCAGACATCCTCCGTCACAGAATCAATTCCATCTCAAATGTTTTGGCATTTGTGAGACTTGAACATGACACCACACAGTTTGGATAGGATGTGATAGTTACTTCAATTGGAATCTTTGAAAGTTTGCATGTATATTGGATTTCTCTTACCAAAGGACACTGTAATGGAAGTGTTCTCACATAATATGTCTTCTAAGTGATGCTCAAATTCTAATAGTTATTGTTGATTGCCATGTCAAACAATTGGGATAATAATTGTTAGTTGTAGGGATGAATGCAATAAGGGAGGGAGAGGTGCACGGTAATGCACACACACGCACGCGCACGCACGTACACACACCACACATAGAGAGAGAGAGAGAGAGAGACTGTGTGATCCAATTCACATGATCAGGGAGTTATTGATTATGTCAGCATGTTAGAGTCATGGATTATGGCTGGCATATCTTTGAGGACTTCTTGTAAACTTGTTATAATTTCAATGGTTAGCTTTAACGCTTAATTTAAATTGCAACCAGCAATTATTGTTTCATTTAATGGATGGCTTATGAATCAGCAATCAACCCCACAATTTCAACCATTTGAATTGGTTTTGATATTTTCAACCAAGGAATCTTTTGACACAAGTGGGGCCTGCAATGAAGGCTACTTGGTTACTCAGTTTAAGCTTAAATTACCAAGGAGCAACCTTTCTAGGTTTTTGTATAATTGGGATGAGCTAAGATGACCAGATGAAGAGGAAAGAAAGGATTTCTTGACATAGCAACATATCTTTTTCTTTCAGGCACCCATCTATAAGCCAAAACACCAACCTATAGTACAACATTCAACAACTTTTTTTTTGAATCTTATTATTTTGTTCAATCTTCTTATTCACCAGCTGATGCAACTCAGGAACATAGGTATATTCTGTGGGCGGCTTAAAATTTTGCTATCATTTGGTGGAGTCTCCTTATTCTCCATGGCTGGAAACATTCTAAGGGGATATCTAGCTAGTTCTACACTGTAATTCAATATTCTATAACCAAAGTTGCTTTGTTTTTAAGTATTCTCAGCTCTGCTTCTTCCTAGCATTTGTTTTCTTTGGATGACTGTCTTACATCACACCTAGTGAAGTGCATTTGATGAATTAGGTCTACTATGTAAAGTTATTTCTTTTACTTTTATGTGTGAAGTTATACTTTATCTTCTTTTATTTGTTCTGTCTTGTTATGCTTCTGTTCTTTAGAAGATCTATTGCTTTCTTTTCCCCCTTGCATATGGACTATTCTTGAGCTGTGGTCAGTGATGACTTATTGCTTAATCATCAATAGACATGTTTGGTTACTATGTTGAGAGCCCTCATTAGGAAGACAAATGATTGATGATGAAAAAAATTTGCTGATTGCTACCATTTTTTTATGTTTTGTTTGTACTTCTATGATGGCATTTCAATATATTCTGCTTCCTTTGTGATTACCGTTCTCCCTTATTTTACTTGGCAGGCACAATTTCTATGTATTTCCTCGGAAGGAACTTCCAGTTGATGGACCATCATATGAATTTCTCTGCCAGACAACTTCAATGGACTTTCTGGCCAGATATCAATTTGATTTCAATGCGTGTATACATGAAGGTCTGGAATAATTTGCTCCATGTTTTCAGATAGTTTTTAGTTTGCATTGCTAGCATAATGGTCTCAATTAAGAGTATATATTAATGATGCTCATCTTTTTTTGTATTCTGCATCTTCAAGTTTCTGCCAACGTTACTGGGGAAGATAGTGATACGTGGCCTACCGTTAGAGTGTCTAGTGGCATGGAAGCACCTACTGCCGATTGTGCTAGTGCCATATATATATTAGTTGATCTTCCTGACACAATTGTAGTTAATTATTATATTGTTCTTATGGTCACACACCTGATCAATCTTCATTACCAAGATACTGTTAAATGCTTATATTCTTCATGTATTTACAGCATTTGGATAATCTCAGGAATATCTTATTTATCCAGAGCACAAGAGGCAGAAGCTCTGCAAACTTTATCTTCAGCATACAAGGATGAATTCAATGATTCCTTACATAACCTGGAAGAGCATGTAGAAATACCATTATTGAGTACTGCTGATCTTCTTTTCACTGAACGGATGAAGAACAGATTCCACCAATGGTGTGATGAATTAATAAAGAGTCCAGCCAAGAACTCTCCTTTGGAGGAAAATTCTGATAGTAATAAAATGCAATTTCGGACAGTTTTCTTTAAGATGCGCCCAGCAGTTTTGCTGGATGGCTTCAGCTCCCACCAACTGAAGTTGATTCAGCTGGTAATTAATTTTGATTTACATTTTATTTAGTTAGATGATTGACATGGCTATATCTTGGAGAATTGAACAGGTCTCTATGTGATTTTGATTTTCTTCTAGTTCTGATGAGAACTTCTTTTCCCTGTAGTCTACACATTAATCTTCAAAACTTGTTACCTGATAGTCTTTCTAGTTGCCACACACTATATGATACATCTCCATTCTCTGGCACTCTCTCTTCAATTTTAATGTTTCCATCAAAATTAAATTATGCATTTATTTCTTGGTTATGATATCAATTTGGCTGCAATTTTGAAGGTCCAGGTTTTAGCATGGCCAGTTCATCCTAGTTTCTTACATGATATGTTCCCAAGATTGCATGATAAGTATTTCAGTGATGTTATTCTGCATTTAGATTAAATTGCAATATGTATTGGGCTCTGTTCTTTTGTTGGCTTGGTGATTTTGGGTCTTTGTTTCTCTCGATTCTATGATATCCCCAGAAAAAAAAAAATCATAGTTTCTATAATCTGATTTTGATCCAAATAAAATTGGAATCCATCATGTTCGCCTCTTCACCAAAACAATATCTGGTGATGTTTATGATTTAATTTGTGATTAGAATTATGCTGATGAAAGATGGCAATAGACATCGGGATTTTTTAAGTTATACCTATTTGATTACAGTCCTTGATGTAATAATGCATGATTCATCTCCAGTTTCAAAAAGTGAGGTTTATCTTTCCAACTCTAATCACAATATTAGATATCATACTCAAATGGGCCCGCAGCTATTTTTGTAGAAGTGCAGTATCTGTTACAAACTTTTCCCAGCTCATTCACTGCAAGCACGTGCATCATATTCACTATGCATTAAATATGGAAGGAAAGTGCCACAATACAGGGCATGGTGGTTGTTGAGGAAAAGGCTGATGGTAGATGCTATTCACTCACAAAGATTTCTACCTGTCCTATCATTTATGACAATCATTCCAATCAGTGAGGTTTTTTAGGCAATCAATGGCTGTAAAACCAGATATCAATGAATAGCCTAAAGTTCAAGAAACATACTGATACTAAGATATTGAGCGGCAGTTAAAATCCTCTGAATTCTTTACTTGATCAACTTTTCTTTTTCACCAACTATAGATTGTAGAAATGATGTTTTTCTTTCTTCATAACAGCATGGCTACTTAAGTTTATATTCTGAAATGTATTATCATGTGATTCTGTTGACTATTTGTTTCTGAGTCCACAGGTTTTAAGAAAGCACTTCAAAGACCTTGTATACGTCCGTTCTGTTGATGAAAATGCCACTTGGAGAAAGATAGTAGTATACACAGACTCCGAGGAGGACAAGGCATCTCTCAGAGTATGATACAAAAAAGAATGCAAAATATTTGGTTTTTATTATAAGTTGGCCAACTACATCTGTTCCCATTCAATCTTTAGTCCAAATTCCTAAATTGATCAGCCAGTATCAGGTTATATGATGTTAGCCATTCTGCAGGCAAATTTCTGTTTTTGGATGGTAGATAACTTTGCTGGAAAAAAAATTTTTCCCATGAAAAATTATAAATTTACTCTTCTAGGTAATGAAATTTCTATATGGTCTGGACTCTGGAAGCTCTATTATTTCACCATTGAAAAGAAGTTGGTGTCAGATTTTCTTTCGTTGTGCATCCGAATGATTGTGTTTACTAATTTGATACAAAAAAAAAAATCTACCAGATCTTGTGTGAATTGAGCATTTTCATTGATGCAGCTAATGTAGTCCTTGCAAAAGGGAAAAGTAAGTTCCAGCAAGAACCTTATGGTCTTGAAAACTAAGAGCTAGAGTTCTCATATACTGAACCTTACACTAAATCTGAACTTGCAATTCTTATTTTGGATGGTATAAGAAAATTGAAACTATTAATTTAAAGAAACGTCCAATTATTTCAAGTAGTTGTTTCATGGTGATATTGTTAGTTGTTTCCTTTATGTAGGACAAGAAAGCAACTAATTTTAGGAACCCTGTCTTCTAAATTTGTTTCTTTGTTTCTGCATAACAAATATAGTAATAATTGTTCTTCCTATGTCACAGAAGGAGGTCCAGGAAGATCTACTCAAGACTACAGGAGCAAGGGTTAGGTCAGCTGTGGGATTTCGCCATGTTATAGATCTTCTCACATCAGAAGAAAAACTGATTGTTGGTCACAATTGTTTTTTAGGTACATCTCTTTTATATAACTGTATTTGCACCTGTTGCTAACGATACAGTGTTCTGTTGGTTGCCACCTGTCATCAGCATGTAAGCTGGGGGAAGGTCCCATTTTTGACCTTAGGTGGTAGCATTGTCACCATTTTTCTCAAATTATTGTTATATATGCACATATATCTACCATGTCTTTCTCAGTCACTTCTTTCACATGAAACAGATATTGCACATATTTATTGCAAATTTTTTGGTCCTCTCCCTTCATCAATGGTCGAATTTGCATTAGCTGTGCACAAAAACTTGCCACGCATAATCGACACCAAGCATCTCCTGAACTCCAGCCATATAATTCAGTATCTGATGAAAAGGAGTAGCAAATCACTCTCTTCAGCTTTTTCAGTGTTGTGCCCTAGAGTTTCCTCTCCATCCCAGCATGTTGCTTCTAATTCTTATGTGAAAGTTGAGGTTCAAGCAGATGAAACTGGGTATACTCTTCATGCTCCTTTTTGTGGAAATATTTCTCATTCTGTGAGTACCATTGTACATGTTCCATGTAACTGCTTATATTATTGATAGTATATACTTCTAGATTATTAATGCAAATGGCATTTATGAATTTGGTATTTGTTCTCCTCCCCCCCACCCCCCCCCCCCTCCCTCTCTTTTGTTCTTATTCACCTTGAATCTGAATCTGAAAAGGCATAACGTGCACACCTCGGCCCTTCCATCACATTTTGACCCAAAGTAACAATGATCTTCATTTGGCCATAGTTTCAAGTCATTGTTTACCAAAAATAACTGCTTACAAATGTATATCAAAATACCATTCTTGCATCTACTTGTTACTATTCTCCATTGTAGGGGAAAAAAGAAAATTTTGTTTCTGCATTTCTGTAGAAAACTTACGTGTATGGCTGCAAAAACCAATTTTCATAGGCTTGCCAATTGTGTTATGCGGTCTTGCTCTCTTTTCAGCACAGTGGAAAAAGTTCACAACCATAGTGTTTGTGTGTATATCTGCATATAGATGTGCAGTAAGAAAACATGCATTATGCATCAATTTTTCACATAATAGAGATGATTAAAACAATACCTGCAGGAGATCCTTTTTTTGACTTGTAGAGATTGAAACAGTTACTACTGTATAAGACATAGAAGACGCAGCATTTTCTGTTGCTCAGTGCTTTATTGAGTGGCCTGTCCTCATAGTTTAGGAGGCATCTATATTGCCTAGTGATGCAGGCATAGTGTCTGCTTTTCTATTTGCTTTTATGGTATTAGCTGGTGATTTGTTATTTAAATGTCTTTTCTTGTAGTGCTTTTGACTAGTCATGCAAAAGGTAACAGGAAAAAGATAAAATAGCCCAATGACCCATCTGTGTTGTGCTCTTAACTCTGTAGCTAACCAGCCTACTTGATGGCTTTTCCCCAGGTTTCTGATTAGTTGTACAGCTCAGCCAACTTATAATCACAATATTCTGATTGTTCCATTGCCCGAGTTCATCAATCAAATTTGACTAAGTAAAAATTCTGGGTTTCTGTTTGTGTTTCTCCTGCAGGTCATGTTGCTTTAACTCAGGTGCCAAGCATGAAGCAGGGTATGATGCTTTTATGACTGGATGTGTGTTTGCTCAGGCGTGCAGTCACTTGGGCATGAAATTTGAACTCCACTCACAATCAATTGATTTTTCCAAAAATGATAAGATCCAGAACTATATGAATCTTCTATACCCCAGCTGGAACAGTGGAACAGTCATTGATCTGAGTACAGGAATGGAGAATCCTGATTCAAGTTACAAGCGTAGATATCCTCAGATAGTGTTTTCAAACATTGTGCTTGTCTGGGGATTTCCATCTAATATCAAGCCTAAGGATTTGAAGGAGTGTGTATGTAAAGTTTTTGGTCGAGATTCCATCACATCAATTTTTTTCCTAGATTCAACTGCTGCACTTATTCAGTTCAGCAAGGAGGAGTTAGTGAATGATTTTTTGATTTTGAAGTATAAGTTAGAGAGCAATGATGACCCAATATCGGTGTTGCACCCTCTTGCAAAGCTATTGGAAGGTGGCAACACGTGTGCTGCCAATTATGAGACATATAGGGATATATGCAGCTCTTCTGTATCAAAGGTTTTGTTTGTGGATCAAGCTGAAGCAGTTGGCATCAGATGGAAGACCAAAGTGGAAAATGGGAGTGGGGAAACCCAGAAATTTGCTAGTAATACTGAAAATGCACCAGGAGATGGTTTGCCTGTTGTGAAACAGGTTACTGGAAAGAAAAATGATCCCAAAAGGCAATCTCATCACCAAGTTTCATGTCAAGATATTTTAGATTCTTTACATGCTTCCAATTCATTATTTGTAAAGCAGGTCAGAAGTACATGATGATGTCTCGTAGACAGGCTGCAGGGCATTTTGTATCCCATTTACCCGAGATTGTCTATTGTATTACTATCAGGCAACTTGAGGGTGATTTGTTTGTAGAATGGGAATGTCTCACTCGTTATTGATTGCCTTCTCTCTAAGATGGTGCTGGTTTTTTGATGCATTCACCAAAGATCTATATCACCTATGGTATTGTATTTCGAAGTTAGTGGAATTTCAGATATGTAAGTTTTATCTTTTGGAGCTTTGTTTTTCACAGTTCCTCAGTCTCTTGAATCAAAATCCTTCTGCAACAATGTTGAAAAGTTGCCCTACAAATAAAGATACCTCACGGTCAATAGCTTCACTGGCAATCATAATTTTCTACCTTTTATTTTGGTGAATTAAATTTTCTACCTTTGCCCATATTATGATCGGAATATAATTGGCTTCTTGCTTTTCTTTATTAATATCCACCATTATTCATACGAATGATGAACCTTAAGGCTGGTTTGGATGGGGATCTTTTTAACTTCTATAAATCCTAGTTTCCATGCATAGACCTCAAATGAAATCAAGATGCACCTGTGCAATTGAAGATGACCCTCAAAACCTTTCCAGGTTAAGCTAATTTGTTTCCTGCTATTAAATGGAGACCTGTACGATTGAAAGCATAGCTATCAGCAAGGTATGTGCTCCATTTTCGCTGCAAAAATTTCTGTAAATATGAGGATGCACTGTTTACATATAACTGCTGCAATATTTTGATTTTCATGTGTCCAGTGTTCAAATCAGGTATGAGACTCTGCCTTCTAATGATGATGTGTTTGGAGGGTTTACAAATGCACTATTTTTCATTACATGTACTTGTGGTTTTCTCAAATTAGAGAGCAAGAGGGAGCGCTTTCTGGACCTCAATTAACAATCGAAGAAAGATGATGATGTGAATGCTGTTTCAACATGCGGGAAATAGCAGTACTATTGCAGATACTAGTATTAAGCTTGTTAGAATGCACACGATGAGTCATTTGCTCTAGAAGTCCGGCCCAAATCAAGTGCTGGCTAGAACCTTATTGTCTCCATGACTTGGTCCGTTAAAGATTCCATAATGTCCATCTTAAGCTCAATTAGAAGTTAAAATATTTCCCCTCTCGCAAGGGGAATTGTGTTAGATCTCTCTAGGGAGGGACACTGCTGCTTAATTCTCTGCATTGCCAAACTTACAGCAAGTCAGCAACCGAACTAGCATTCTATGACACATTTAGTACTGCAATCATGCCACTTACACACGGAGATCTCCATATGCTCGCAAATTAGCCTTCAGATCTTTCAATTCCAAGCATCGAACCTTATGGAAATGCATTTCTGATAGTAGTTCCTGAAGCACATAGTAGTAAAAGACGTGCAACAATTGCATTTACAAATCACATTAGATTATTAAAGTACTTATATGACGAGCAGCTGCATAACATTTATCTAATAATGTCAAAAGTCCAAAATTCCCGCAGTAGATATCATGTTGATGTAATATATAAATAATCACCATGCCGATCCCAGATAGTTGTTGATGGTTATTTCTAATATCAACTGCTATATGTGTATTGACCTTCCAAAGTTTCAACCTAGTTCATTGAAATATCTTCTTTCCCTCTGAAATCTACCATGGTAGTGTCAGATTAAACTTCTCATGAAACTTTATACATGACCTTCAACCAATGTTTGATATAATTAGCCGGCAAAATCGTAATGATCATTTGAATTTTCTGAAACACTTGACAACAAATGATCCTAGCGATGATGGCCGCATGATATACCCTAAAAGTTTTTAAATTTTATAAATCACTGTATGTATACAGGTAAGTTTGCAAATGTCGAAATTAATAAACCATTTAAATCTAGTAGTAACATTTTTCCAGAATTATATATCTACTTAGAATGCCCAAGGGCAGCAACAATAGATGTCAATCCCTCACAGAGGAAAAAAAGATACCAGGCGTCCACCAGCCCAAAAAAACGTGTGACCATTATATTAAGGCTCATGCCAGTTATTTAACTCAAGCAGATCGAGCTGACTGGTTGTTGGTGAATTTACCAGAAAACAAACGCAACTTCATGAACCGTATTTATTAATTCCAGTATAACAAGTTGTCACTTTCCTCAACTTGGACGCCGACCACTTTGAGATGGAGAACATAAATGGCCCTAAACTGAGCCATGAAGTCAAACGAAGATTTATGTCCTTGTTTGACTGAAAATAGAGATGGAATTGAAATTTGATCATAACCTAATATAAAGAGATTGTTTAGATCTAGAGTCTACATTCACATTCTATTTGTCGTTGGATCGAGATCTCCCATAGTTTCAACCAGGTCTAATCTAGTACAACATAGAAAATGAATCAAATTTCTCTATATTAAAGTTGATGTAGCGCATTATAGGGAAAATTATATATATATATATATATATATATATATATATATATATATATATATATATATATATATATATATATATATATATATATATTTGTATGAGTGCATGCATGTTCATATATCTATGTTTATATATGTATGTAGATATGTATGTTTTTTCTAATTATTTTATCTTTTTGGGAGATATTAATTTGGCATTAAGATAATTCATACAGATATAATGTTAAGTCATTTTCTTCATCGAGCAACAAAATTTCTACTGCACAAACAACCAAAGAGGAAGATAAAAAATTATACATGTACATGTTCACCTGAGAAGACGAATTTAACTTGCTACCAAAAATAAATAAATAAATAAAAACTACACGATCAACTCCATGTCTCCACCGTTAGATGCATGTATCCTGTTCTCTCTCACTTTAACATCTCGAGTTCCATCTTTAAGAAAGTAATACGCCTTGCTGAGTTCAGCTTTTACAGCGAAGATCAATTAATTAGAAATAAAAGTGTTTTTATCAAGACATAATAGCACATATTAAGTTATTTTTATTATTACTAAAAATAAGAGAGAGGAAAAATGATGAACATTAAACAAGAAAACACCCCCACCAACAACTGCAAATCATGGAGGCTTCCTTTCTGCGTGCCCAAGACTACTCCAAATACAATTTGGAAACCGGTCTATTTGAACCCTACACCAGTCGATGAATCCTTATATTTAACTCTGGATATATATATATATATATCTGAAATAAAATAGGGACAGATTTGAAGAAGTATTCCTCACCTTGAGACCTTGAAAAGATGGCTGTGAATCCAGGAGTAAATTAACCAACGGATATCAAAGAAGAATAGGGCTTCAAAAAAGCACAGGCAAAAACCCTAGAGATGGTGATGACAGAAAGAAGAGAGAGCACAATCCCCCCAAGGGCGAACCTGCTTCTTTCGCCGATGTGGGGCTGTGCTCTCTCTCTTCTGTCATCTCTTTCATCTAGAGATCCACCCTTCTGCATCCTGTATTAGAAAGTACCACCATCAAATATATATAGATAATTGCATGCATGCATGCATGCATGTGGATATATATATATGACACACATCAAAGGCATTTAATGTACACTGATTTAATCAGCCATCAGGAGATCATGAAACAAACCCATCCTATTCCTACACGTCAGCATAACTAAGGGAAGAATATCCACATAATCAAGGTTTTTTATGGGAAAATCATAGTTAAGTGCATGAATGCCCGCATCTCTATTATATACTGTTCATGCTTATAATATATGCATGATTTCATGTTATGTATCTGTAGATTTTTTTTTCTTTACATTAGTTTTCTATTCATCTACAGGCTTGATTTACCTTATTAAAAAAAAAAACACACACACACACCCATACATTATATGCTTATTATGTGTGCGTACATGTATGGATGCTTGTAAATATGACTGAAACTAAAATACTAGTGGCAACTTGTGTTTGAATGCTGGAGAAACTCCCCTACGATTGTTGACTCCTTAAGGTTAATTTACGCTAAACCCAATACAAAAAAGGGAGAACAACACTTCCAAGTAACATATCATTACATCATAATTAATCTTTAACATTTCCAAACCACCAAAGAAGAAATAGAGAAGATTCCCAAAAATTACTTTTGAAGGCACATGCCATCATTTTGCTCAAAGAAATATGCAACCATTTTTCGATGCTGAAATCATCCTTCTTTCCATGTTCATATAGATTAACCATATATAACAGATGTAAGTAAAAGATTGAAAAAAAAAAAAAAAGAAAAGAAAATTTGTTTTGAAATACACAACCGTATGCTTGTAATGAAAAAAGACCTTTCCATGTTTATACAGATTAACCTATAGGATGCTAGCTACAAAGGAAAAAAAAAAAAAAAAAAAAAAGAAATACGTTTTCAAGGATATTTCCTATACTGAAAAAAAATCTCTCTTTCCACGTTAACATAGACTAATCTAAAGAGATGAAAGTGAAAACTACTTGTTGTTTTGAAGAAGTTAGAAACGTTTTCTCAAAAACAAAAACACTCTCAACTAAACCGATGCAAATGGATCACATGTTCAACATAGAGTAATCTAAAACTGCATGAAATTAAACAATGGCGTTTTGACAAAAGCCTGAAAAAAACACCACCACCATAATGTGAAGAGAAAAGTAAGAGAAAAGGAAGAATAAGAAAACCCATAGAAACAACCAAACAGGCAAGCAAGTCCATGAACCATAGAGAGAGACAGAGAGGGAGGCATGCTTATGAAGACAATTTGATGAGAGGCTAGAACTGGTATACATATTAAAATGACCATATAGAAAGCCCTGCTTATATAGAAATTCTCATGAGAGGTGGAGACGGTTTGCAATGAAGACAACCGGCCAAAACCAGTCAAGTAGTGGTCCTGCCCAGTGTGCTAAAAGAATGCAACTGGCAGTGACGGTTGCTGGAGGGGGGAGAGAGAGAGAGGGGGAGGGAGGCAGATACCATCAGGAATTGGTTACGGTTATGGGTTGGCAGCCTTTAAATGCGCTCCCAAAACGGCCTTTTGGCCAGAGGGGGTTTAATTAGAAGGCAGGGAGGGGAAGGAGGCCATAAATGGTGGGCTAAAATTGGAGAGGCTTGTGATGGTGACCGGTTGTCGCAGGTTGTGAGGTGGGGACCCTGTTGGGACTACAGGAGGAGGTGATCAGATGTTGCATCATGGGCCTCGTGAGCTGGTCAAGTTCTAATGTAACAAAATTCATGATGCTCACCTTTGGATTGAGGTGGGTTCATGCTAGGGATTAAATGGTGGTGGCCATTGGCTTCCTTCCTTCTTTTTTTATGAGATTTTAATAACTGACCCACTCCATAATCATTATTTTCTGTTATAATGGAAATAATAGCCGTTTGTCGTCTCTAGCTAAATTGGATTTTTTTTGGATAAATACTAAAAAAATGACTGTTGATAGTCATCGCTGTAAAAAATAAATAATAATCATGCAAATAAGAAAAAAAAAAGAATCTTCATGAAATTTGATTTTGAAAAATATATGACAGCATAAATCAAATTTCGTTATATAAGATTTGGCAACATACACATTTTTATTGTTTCATGAAGTAGCTAGATATATTCATATTTTGTGAATCATACCATCTTATTCTAGTAGCAATATTGGCAAGAATTGAGAATCCTAATTTTATTTTTTTCTTGTTATCAATGGCATTAGAGTTCAAACAAAAGTTTTTCTTTCTTTTTTTCTTTTTTTTGGTGAGGGTGGGGGGCGTGGGGTGTGAATGTGAAGCCATGTAAGATATTTATCAATATTTGGCTATCATTTTATATTTGCCCAAAAAATTAAATGGTAGCCACCTTTTGTTTTCTTCTTTGTTTTTTCTAAAAATTTCACTAAAAGACATGCTCCATTATCATTATTTTCTGTTGTAGTGGAAACAATAGTTGAACTTATCCAATTTTGCTCTAGCTAAACTGGATTTATCCAGAATTAAAACAGACTTATAATGACTATTAATAGCTATTATAATAATAAAAATAGTTAATAATAACAGAACAATATCATTTCACAACTATCATCGAAATAGAGAAAAAAGTATCTTAATTAAGTTTGATTTTGAAAAAAATATATGACATGATAAATCAAATCTTACCCCAAATATTGCAACATAAACATTTTTATTATTCCATGAATTACCCAGATATATTCTTATTTTGTGAATGACATCTTTTTCTATTAGCAACGTTGACATGGATTTATAATCTTAATTTTTATTTTCTAATGTTGTCAATGGCATTATGGTTCAAATGAAATTTTCCAAAAGTTTGTGTTTGGGGGAAGAGGGGGGGGGGTGTGAAAGTGATGTATGCTTGAATTATTTGGCAACAATATTGAATGTGAAGTGTGAAGATCGCTATCAATGTTTGTCCCAAGATATAATAGTGATGGCCATTCATTTTCTTTTCTCCTTTTTGCAAGATTTCAATAACAATCCAGTCCATAATGATCATTATTTTTTGTTGAGATGGAAATAGTAGCTGGTACTTACCTATTTTTGCTCTTGCTAAACTAGGTTTATCTAGTATTGAAAAAAAGGTGCAATGACTATTAATGGCTATTATTATAAAAAAAAATGATAACAACAAAACAGCATCATTTTACAATGTTGATGGAAGTGGGGAGAAAAGTTTCTGAATGAAGTTTGATTTTGAAAGATATATAATAAGATAAACTAAATTTCTTACCAAAATTTGGCAGCATAAAAATTTTTATTACTCCATGAACTAGCAAGATACATTTGTATTCTTTTTCTATTGGCATTATTGACAAGCATTGAGAATCTTAATTTAATTTTTAAAAGTCATTAGGGTTGACATAAAATTTTCTAAAGTTTCTTTGATTTGTTGGAATTGAGAATGTGATGTAGGTTTGAATAGTTTTGCAATAATGTTGAATATAAAGCATGAAGATCATTAATCCAAAATTCAACTCATGTACTAATCCAAACTTATGACAAAATGTATGGACTCACTAGTGGTAAATTAACAAGCAATAGTGCATGAATTTAGGGGTTATTGTGTCTAATGCAGACATTAACATAAAATGCAACATATCATTCAAACATAAGAAACATTGAAGCCATGTTGTTTTATTGCAGAAGTGGGAAAATATAGCACATTTATCAAGTTTTGCATCTAAGTGCAAATGTTTGCTCTTGGATTAATGGAGCCATCATTTCAAATCCCAACCAAAGCCATTCAAGGAGTGATATGTGATGAAATATTATGAAGTTGCATCTATAGTAAGGAACATGATCCAGATATGCAAGTTTCCTCGCTTGTTAAGCTATTGTTAGTGGAGCTAACATGTCCTATCAAATTTTAATATGAAAGAATAAGCACATATGGGCCACATCAGTAAGTGCATCCATCACAAAATAATCATATTGGGAACACTACCATCAAGTAGGTCAAACACCATGATGAATATAATCACCTCACTTAATATGAAAGCTACACAGCACCATGGTGCAAAAGAACCTAACTAATATATTAATAACAAAAACTACACTACTTATCCTAATCAAGTCAAAATGGTACATTTTGGTGGTCCCGTTGCAATGACCATCCAATCTGATATGTGTTTTATCCATCTTTTTTGTCTTTCTATGGCATGCCCAATGATGAAGCAATATCTTATAACTTTCATTTATTTATAAAAAGAACGTTATTTTAAGAGCATACTTTTTATCTTTATGTATGCATCTATCTAGTATGTTTTGCTTCAACCTAAATTTGTGAAAGTCCTTTTCTTTTAAAATGTTGAACCTAGAAGTCTAGATTATTGGTCTATCAGTAGAGCATTAGCATTAACTTATTAGGCAAGGATTGACCTAGCATACCAACCACTCCTTCACATCCAACACGATAAATTAGGAGCACATAGGATCAACAATTTTTTAAAAATGATTGGATGATCACATTAATTGAAAATTTTAATTAAGTATTTATTTGACTAATTTAATTTCATAATACCATACATTTGTCTACCAATATTTTTGCCTTTTCATCATGGGTAACCACAAAAATTGATGGAGTTTTGCATCATTTTATCCAAAAGAGTAATATTTTGATTGTTAATAGTTACATTTGGTAACTTCTATTATATGGGGAGTGGTTTGTAAAGAAAATATTGAAATGCATTCTCGGTTATCAACCTTATAGACTTTAGTTTTACTTTCTTGGAAAAATGGTGGTGAAGAATTTTATTGGCGAAAGAATGTTAACTGGAATTATATATTTTAGGATCTTATCACCAAAAACAAAGATCACTATGCAAGTAATTATATGACCCCAATGCTGGTGCCAAAAGAAGCACTACATAATAGCTAATTGGTAAATCCTTATCCCATGTGTATAAAATGAGTATTATTTGTTATTCTCACCAATTGGCTGAGTTGGTAAGAGACCCAGGTATTTTAATCTTGCCTTTATCTATTCAAA
This sequence comes from Elaeis guineensis, assembly GCF_000442705.2. Taxonomy (NCBI): domain Eukaryota; kingdom Viridiplantae; phylum Streptophyta; class Magnoliopsida; order Arecales; family Arecaceae; genus Elaeis; species Elaeis guineensis. The sequence continues at coordinate 99,636,559 of NC_025993.2, read as the reverse complement.
CAAACTTCTTTTGGTGATGGTAGGTCCATATTCTCCATGATCTCTAGTTCTCAACTCTTCCTCTTATTTGGATTCCCACAACCATTGATTTTGGTAGATTGGAGAATATGAGAGTTATGAATCTCTTTTTAGATGGTGAAAAGAAATGAAATATATTTGGTGAGTGCTAGATTGGAAGAATCATCTCCATGGCAGTCCCCGCATCATGGTATCTGGATAGGTTAGGTTGGGAAGGCTCTTTTTGCTCCAAAGTTAAATATAAAGACTCGCACAAGCTGCTATTTCCAACTCCTCTAGTGGTCAAAAATATTGTTTGGGTTGGAAACTTGGGGTTCATTCAAGAGTGGCCTTTCTACTCTAGAAAATGGCTCAGGATCACCTTCTATACTGATATATGCTATACCATAAAGGGATGCATATCCCCTATCATTGCTATTGTTTCCCAAGAATTGATGAGACTTTCAGTCATGTTCTCCTATGTTGCTCGAGAGGCAGCAATGTGTGGTAGGTTGCCTCAAACCTTAGCACCACTATTGTTCCCTAGTAATCTTTGGATACTTTGCCAGGGCATCTAAAGGATAAGTCATGAAGCAATAAGATATTTAGTAAAATGATTGTTATTTGTTTTATTATTTACCCTATTTGGTTGTTTAGAAACAACTGCATGTTTGAGGATATGGTTTAGGGTCTCTCCTTGCTACACTCATGAAAGCTCAATCACATACCTCTAAATTCATTCATGCTAATGATGCCCAATGGTCCTTAATAGCTAGAGAAAACTGTGCCTCCAAGGTAATCAATTTCACAGTTGGGAGCATCTACTTCCTAGCTTCCTTGATCAATTTCAACAATAGCATACTAGATAGTGGTGTGGGTAGTGGAGTTAGTTTTGTTATCCATAATTAGGGTTCTTCATTAGCAGCTTTTGGAGAATGTCATCTCTACGACATTGCAATTTGACTAGCATAGTTGAGAGGAGCTTAAAAAGGCTAAGTCTTTATGGTCGATTGAACGTCTAGACTGTCGATCTTCTATGATGACTCACATCCTATCTTGATGGATCGAAGAAAATTGATTTTTATGATGGGATCAGATAACGCAATTTATGTTTATAGGAGGCTAATGGTGCAGCAAATTATGTTGCATCACATGCTGCAAATCATACCAATTCAGAATTTGGGATTTGGTCCCATCTATTCCTTCTTAGTTGTGTGATTATTGTAGTGTGGTGCTATATATTTGTATAAGAGCCACGCCACCTCACCCCTTCTTTCCTTCTCCTCCACCTCAAAACCAATAAATAAATAAATAGATAAATACATATACTTTGTCCTTTTATGTATAATCGACAACGATTGTTTCTTTGTAATTTGCTCCAGTATCAACCAAGTTGAATTGATTCAAAGCTAATTAAATAGGGGAAATAAATGCACACACATTGTCCACAACCACAAGGGAAGAGGCAAACCATATGTTTCCTAAATAAATTGTGCAGGAAATATAGTTCTTTGAAACCTGTGTTACCAAAATTTGCCCAACGAAGTCATTAATATCTTTTGGGTTCTCAGCTTGGATATGTACAGGTCCATCCTGATGCTGGGAACTGTGTTTAGGTTAGCCTTGGTGTTGTTCATTTTGCGATAGCCCTCTGCGCCGGCTCTGTTTTATCTCAGTTCCACGGTGTCACTATGTGGAACTTGCATGCTTTGGCACTCGTTACTCTTTCATAGCCAGTCCTAACCTCTATGCACTGCTTCCATTTTCTCCTCCTCAGGTCCAAATTGAACTGGTTTCAAGGCCTCCACATTTGGTCATGGTAACATCTTTTGTTCTTGGGTTCCCATTGGATCGCCATGCACGCGTGCCTGAGCTCCATGCAGCCAAAAGGTCGACATGGGTGCGCATAGCACAACATAATGACCAAGAGAACGGTGCTTGGATTCTATTAGTTACCTATAACTGATTTAAAATTCAATTAATCCCCAAGTTCGAATCTGTTCAAAAAACCAAACATACATAGTACTGGTCATAAAAAAACACATACCCAACCCAAATCCAACCAGAACTAAAAACACGACCACGTAATCTTTTCTCAAAGACCAAATTACCCTGCTCTGACCTGTTCAACGCCACCAAACCACCTAGAAAGGTCAAGCATGTTCTACCACAGTCATCATATATATCAACTGCCACCACTCTCACGTACACCCCACTCCCCCTCTACCACTCCCTTTTAGCCTCATCCAACGGAGGAAACTATATAACTAACTTAACTGCCCTTGCTCCCTCCTTCCCTCCTTTTAAAACAGTCCACTTCTTCCTTCCCACAACTATTACAAGCCATACTGAAGCATAGTTTCTTCTTCTCCTTTGCTGATTCCAGAAATGGCTACTCTTTCGTCTATTAGTTTCAACTTCATCTTCTTCCTCTCAACTTCTCTGCTATTCATCTCCACAATATCCACTCATGAGTTCCGTGTCGGAGGACCGAGGGGATGGACGCTGCCCACCGGTAACGAGTCAGAGACCTACAACCACTGGGCCACGAGAAACCGGTTCCATGTTGGAGATTCTTTGTGTAAGCTGTTTTGCTTGACTACATAGAAGTACTGCTAGATTTTGAGATATATAGTAGTACATTTTAATGATTTTAGTGTTTAGAAATATAAACACATTCGCAATGACACTGGAAAGAGTTCATTCATTGGAACACTAACGCAATAATAATGAATTAACTGTTAGTTTGATTTCAATATATATGCTATAGACTTATGGCTTCTTTTTAACATTGTAGATTTCAAGTACGAGAATGACTCAGTGCTGGTGGTGGATCACGGAGACTACAACCACTGCAACACTTCAAAGCCACTTTTTAAGTTTAATGATGGCAACACCACGTTCAGGTTTGATCGCTATGGTTTCTTCTACTTCATCAGTGGGGAGCCTGGCCGCTGCGAGGCCGGGGAGAGGATGATCGTACGTGTCATGGTGCACCCAGAAGTGATCATTAGCCCGGGCCCGGGGCATGCACCATCTCCCCAGCCAGGTGGCGACCAGGGCACAGGTTCGGGCTCGGGCTCGGGCTCAGATTCCGGCTCCGGCTCCGGCTCGGTGTCAGGCCCGCAGGGATCACCAGGGTCGAATGCCGCATTCAAGACTGCTGCTGAATCTTATGCTATCATGGCAGCCCTTGGGGTTGCCTCAGTTATTTTGTTGTTTGCTTAGAGATATTTGGCTGTTTATTTGCTTGTTAGGGGACTTCAAACATTTGATTAGATGGCTTTGTTTATGATTTGGTTATGCGTTTAGGCTTCTTGATATTGTTATCAGATTGAATTTACTATTTGTTATGGGATTTCTAGTGCAGTTTGGTACTAGGCTACTATTTTAGAAATTGAATTGGGAGATACTGATCATGCTACCCTGGCCTGAGTTGGAATTAATGCTGTCAACCTATATGGCTTGTCATTTTAGTGTAGTGTTTTTAACCTTTTAGGTGCTTAGCTTTTTTCCATGTGGACTTCCGATAGTTTACTTGCATAATAAAACACCTAACTACGGATACTCCTCGAGCAATCGACCGTCCTCAAAAAAAATAGAGACGCCATTAGCGAATTGGAGGATCCAATGCCTTAGCCACTATATATGAAACCAAAGGATTTCTCCATCTTGGATGATTAAGCCTACCATATGGGGGGTCTTAGGGAATTGTTTATGATCTTTCTCCCATTATAATAAAAGTATGGAAATTCCTTAACATTTACCAGCATAAAAAATATTCCGACCTGCCGGATTCGAACCAGCGACCTAAGGATTGATCTGCAACACTACAGTCCTCCGCTCTACCAACTGAGCTAAGGTCGGTTGTGACAGACGTGTTGCTTTTATATTTATAGAAAGCTATCAGTTTTGACCATTTTGACTAACACGATACCTACCAACCTTCTTGGATCTTATTTGCTGGCAACACAAGTAAAAGAGACTTCACAATGAGGATGGAAGTGTATCTTATCAAGATATGTACTTTGCATTAAAATACTCGTAAATCAGGGCACGGTTAGAATTCCTACAAAGTGCAGGAATTCTCTTGCAAACTTTTTTTAGATTATATTGAGAGTCTTTTTTACGCTTGACTTCATAAAAGTTGCACAAAATCTTAGCAATTACGGCCTTTGGTTTCAATTTTAGACAATCCATCTCAAGCACATGATACTGTAGGCTATGCAGCCATTTATCATATCCCTCATCACGGAAACATCTTCAAATTCCATTTTTTCTAACATATCAAATTTCATACTAGGGAAAATAAAAAACCTATAAGAACGAATTAGTGAATGCCTTTACCATCATTATCTGATTTTTTTAGTGACACCACTCTTCGTTTGGATTCACTAATTACTGCAAGCTAGTAACACATTTTTATTTTCTAATGCAAGGGATTCAAGAATTCAATTTGTAAGTGTTTGACAAGTTGGCCATGTTGAATTAATCCAAATTCGAAGTTTGTGACTATGATGGCAAAGAAACGATTAGAAACCTCTCATCAGAATTGTTTAGTAGCAACTACAAAATGTAAAAGCTTAATAATAACAAAAGCCATAACCACAACACTAGTTTAGCTAATTAGGATGAACTCTTAGAGAAAGCAAGCATTATACTGGCTACATACAAAATAGGAGCTATGTAGATGTTAAAATGGGAGGCTATGCAGCTACCTATCAGTTCTAGGTGACCTTATAGAAGTTCTATATATAGTCATAAGGAAGAACAAAATAAAGATGTAAAATTGTGATAGAATTTAAAGAAAGGGTATTTTGGAAATGTTCCGGAAGTCATATTTCCAATGGCAATAGAGGGAAAGATGAGCATCCTAATGAGAGAGCAGTTTGCAATCAAAACATCACTGGCAAAATAAAAAGTATATGCACCCTCTTCTTTCCTATCAGGAAGCACTACTAAAAGTATTTTGATGAAATTGACAGGGTTTATACTTAAGCATGCTGTATACTAAATCAAGATTATCAAAATATTTTAATAATCTATTATTATATCAATGCCAATATTTTTTTTAAATAATTCTAAAATAATATTAGTAAACACTTAAGTCATTAAGGTTGTATTCGTATAGCGATAAAGGTTAAAGACTCCTCAGCCATGAATAGATGAGATTTTAATAGATAAATAAATAATAAATAAATAAAATAAACATGTTCCAATGGAAGATTGGATTTTAATAGAATCACACAACCAAAAAAAAAAAGATAATTTTATTTGGCCAGATAAATATTAAAAAACAAAAGATATAGATATGGTAGAGATTTTTTGAGGAAGGAGATGAAAGTACGAGGGTTTTTTTTTTTTTTTTGTTGATCAAAAAGAACTTATTTTTAATTTTAAAAAAAAAATCCTAAACAGCAAACAACAATCAAAAAAAAAAAATAAATATCTTTTTTAACTTGATTTACATACTCCTTCAGGTTAAACCAGGAGTACATATAATTTGTACCGATGGTCTCATAACCATCCATCAAATATTCTTAACAACCACCTTCTGCTCCTTAGAACACGTGAAATGCTCGTGCTAAATACCACGTAGTTGATGACCCATCCATCCGCGGGAAGTCCCCATGAAATATTTTATCTTTCTCCTCCTCGGCTCCTCCCTCCCCCACACCCATTTCATCCACTATGACGACCTCCAGGCTTCGAGGGTTCGACTCTATCCCTAACCCTAGCGAGAATACAAGAAAACAGCGTATCGATCTCGGAAACAGCAGCGAGGTCATCTACATCCCTCGATTCGTGCCTCGCGACCAGGCGTGGGATTGGTTCCAGTATCTCGACAAAGAGATCCCATGGACGAGACCCACGATTCATGTCTTCGGCAAATCTTGTCTCCAGGTACGAACCCTTCCCCTCTGAAACAATTCGTCGAACAGATTTGCCCCATTAACGTATTCTAATTTTGTGAGATTTTTCGCCAGTATGACGTAGTTCGTAAAGACTTGATCTGGAGAACATATTCTAATCTGTGAGAATTTTGCCCCCATATTTTTTTGGTTCATAAAGATTCTATCTTGAACGCATAATAATTGGAATGTATATCTGTTTTTGGGTTAATGGTTTGCTTGCTTATGTTTCATTAAAAATTCCTTGTGTTAGGCATTGTATGTAAACACATTGATAATGGGTAGTTATTTGGTACATAGAGTTTGTGGGTAAATCTTATCAAGTGGAAATTCTTATTCTGCTTAATTTCGAATTTATATCCTGTATGTGGCAAGTTCTTAATTTTGAGACTGTTGAGAACTACTGTGTTACAAATTGCCCATATCTCTTCACATGTTTCTCTGCAAGTTCCTAGAAAACTTGACTCCATTTGCACCAATTAGATTTTTTTTTTTAATGCATAAGTTGTTTTGCTGAAGAAAATTGTAGAAAATGTGAGGAAGCAAGCTTTTAGGAAGTGAAAGGAAAACAGATAGAAAGCGCTGGATCGTGTAAAACTGTTAGGTCGTTAATGTTCTTTGTTCACATTTTAGGAATAAAATCATCAGCTAAATTGGTAATACTTCATGATTATAATGTACGCAAATAAGTATAGTGCATTGACTTCCTAAGCAAGATAGGGAGATGACAAATTCTAGTGATGTTTGTAAAGACCTAGTCTTTGCAACTTTGTTGAAACCATGTATTGCTGCTGCTCCCGATGTGCTACTGAGGTCAGTTGGCCTGATCTTGATGGATTCCGATCTCGTATGAAGGGAAAACCAAACTTGCAAAATAAGTCCCTTCACCAGGGTTGTTTCCAGCGAGAACCATCCAATGCTCAAGTTAGATGGGGGGCAGAGAATAGTGGAAGGGAGAGGGAGAGACTTGAGCTTACCTCGGGTCCTTGGCCTACTCTATTTATAAAGGAGGATTGGAGGCCGTTCCACAATATGCGGCAGTCGAATCTTCAAAGATGTCGCTCCGCATGGTGAGCACAGCTGAGGTGAGCTGTTCGTCGACCATTTTAGGTAGGTTATCATTGTTACTAGGATTTGCGGTTAACTCCACGTGTGTCTACCACCGAAGGTCTCAAGTGAACGCGATTTGAATTCTCACCTCAGTCCAGTCTAGGAAGGATGGATCGATCCTACCCGAGGAGGTCCAATCCCTGACATGTGCCGAAGTCACTGCCTTACCCCCATAACACTATACATTGCTTATAACCCTTCCAAAAGTGGAGACATTACTAGGCCAAGCTGTTGATGAATCACTAATCAAAGAAAATATGTCAGATGAATTTGCACCCTACACATCCAATCTTGAAGTACCAGGATTAAGAACATTGAACAACACCATCAGACAGGTTTGGGTTCACAATAACCACTGTATAGAAGAAGAATGTCCAAAGAGCAGTTAGCTAATCGTAATGTAGAGTTCATACTCTAAAGTAATAATAGTACTGTATGAGTCTTGAATCCATTGGAAGACAACAAGCCATATCACAATTGTGGAAACTTAGATTTGTGCTTTACCAAGATTTTGCATTGATCTTTCCTCTTGTAGGGAAATAAGGAAAATTCCAATTCCATGTCAATGTGCTTCCTTACTTTTGAAAATATTAGGCAGTTTGCTAATTTAACAGCATTCAAATATTACTATACAAAGTAGTGGCATTTGGGTTCCCAAGCCATGTTGTAGACAAGAAAAATAGGTGGCCTTTTCGGTAACTCAAATTTCCCATGTAAGATGTGCAGAATTACCTGTTGTTTTACTCTTCCAAGAAAGGTGAGATCGCCACTAAGGATGATTAATTAGCAAGTTTATATTGGTTGATGTGATTACTAGCCCAGCCACTATCATGTAAGCTCATAGCTCCAAAGAAGAGTCAGAAGAAAAAGAAAAAGACAGAGAAGAAAAAACAAGGAGCAATTGTCCATTGATGGTAGCGAAGAATGCAAAATAGAGAAGCATAGAGAATGCTGAAGTGATGCAACCTGATTTGGTAAATTAAATTTTGCATGAATATTGTGCATACTTATGAGAAGGATCCTCAAACAGCTCATCATTAATTAGATGAGTCTTCTGATTAGACTCCTTTGGTGCATCAATTATATGCATTTAAGACAAAAGCATGCATTTTTTGTCATGTGGGAGGCATACCTTTGCCACAATCTTATGTTCATTGTGTAAAGGAAGTTATAGTATGTTATTTGAGAAGAATTTAAAGATGCTAGATCACATGGGCGACGATATAACTATAGCATAATTAACATAATTGTAGCATCCATGAAAGATTAAAAAACCATGATACTGCATTGGACCATCTTTTAAAGAGCATTAGGGAAAATACATTTTGCACCCCCCCACACCTTGACTTAGTCCAAATTACACTTGCCCCCCCTCAACTTTATAAAGTTTTAGACCAGCCAGTGAAGTTACATTTCCATCACAAACCGATCCTTCCATCAATATCCCTATTAACACCATTGACAACAATATTCAAATGACAAAATACCCTTATTATTTTTTAGAAAGACTTCAACTATGTATTTCTTTCTCTTTTTCCCTCTCTAAATTTCTGAGAATGAGCCTAATGCTCACCACCTCCTTTGCTTTCTCTTAACCCCCTTTGCCTCCATTACCTGCAATTAATCACCGCTCACCACTCTGTCGCCTTTTACGCCAAGGAGGTCTCTCGTGAATGTGGATACCCCACCTTCACATCTAGCCCTTGTACTACACTCTATAATGCAAACTCACATCATGTGAATTACCATTGTTGCCACCACTGCCATCATGACCATCATTATTACCATCACCATCATCGTCACCTCCACCACCAATACCAATATCCACCATCTCCATGGCAATTATCACCACCACCAATACCAATATATCTACACAACCACCATCACCACCATTACCACACCCATCGTCACCATGACCTTGAAGCAATCCTCAGTGCCTGATGCGTAGTCGTTGATAGCACCAAAAATAACTCTACTCACTACGTAGATAGGATGAGTCGAGATCGTATCCTCAGGGACCTTGGGCTAAGTTGAAATTGCAAGGTAAAAGAAAGAAGCGTTGTTTTTGATTTAGAAAATAAATTATCGTAAAATTGAGATAATTAAAAAAAATAAAGAGCTCGGGAGTTTTGAATTAATTTGCACTAGCAGAGTTGTATCTCTTTTTTAACTAAATAGATGTGATTAATCTTAGGAAAAATACCTGTCTTTCCTCGGCACGCTCCGTACCCGTAGATCACGGCGCGTCTCCGAAAAGACTAGGTACACAACTCTTCTTTCCTCGGCACGCCCCGTATCCGTAGATCACGACGCGTCTCCGGAAAGTAAAAGTTGTTCCTAATATTAATCTAACAAGAAAGCATAAATAAAAGCATATGATAGGGAGCAAATAAAGAACTCATGACAATTTAAATAAAAAGCATAATCTTTATTGCATATAAAGAAATACAGGAAAGTTTAGAACAATAAACCATCTCTGTGTCGTTACAAAATTTCTTCTCCACTCCCGAGACTGCTAGCCTAGCTGCTCATGAAGTAGTTCCTTTCTATTCTTCTATGCAAGGCTCTAGAAGAATTTCTGGGTTCCCCTCCAATGAGAATACAAAAGTCTTTTTATAGGTATTAGGAGGGAGGAGTTTTACATGATTTTTCGATGTGGGACTAAAAAAATACAAATCTTTCAAAATATTTTTAAATATTATTTTTTTCCTTATTTTGAACTTGTCTGCAGTGCGCCCACACCCGCATCAGCGCCCGTCCCCGCGTCCGCGCCGCGTCCCGCGTCCGCGCCCCGCGTCCAAACCGCGTCAGCTTCCCGCGTGTTCACGCGCGTTCACGCGCGCATGCTTCTTCTTTTGAATTCACGCGCGCCCAGGCTCTTGAATCCACATGAAACCGCGCCCAAAACTTCACGTGAAACCACCCAGAAAAAAATCAACGTGATCCACTTTTTCACATACCAAAAAGAAACTTTTGTTTCTTTACAATGACATCTGTATCCTTTTGGATTCCTTGCATAGTATCTTCATTTTCTATAATACCGGATGCGTCTTTCTTTTATTTTAATTTTATTTTAAGTCCAAATTTCTTCAAACTTGAGTCTTTTTGATCTATGAATCGGACTCTTTGTATTGGCGATCATCTTTCCTGTAAAACATAAAAAGAAGCATCAAAATTTTAATAAATAAAATAAATTAAATATGATTTTCTGCTTAAAATGACTTAAATTATGTATTTATCACACCCCCCAACTTGAATTTTGCTCGTCCTCGAGTAAAATAGATATATCAGCATTGTGTACTGACTCGGTTTTGAATCAATAATTAGGTTAGGCATCCCAAAAGGTAGATGATACTTGGTCAGACCATTAAAGAGATATTTCATTGGATTATCAATTTGACCCAATTAGTGGTTGAGTATCAACTAAAGAAATTTCAGAGCTTTTCTTTCACCAACTCCCCACTTTACTCTTTAAATCCTCTAACTTAATGGGAAAGAGGTTTATCATCTTCTTGCAATTTAGTCTCCTTTTTTTTTTTTTTTAAATATATATATACATATAACATTGCCTACCTTTTTACGCGAACCACAACGCTTACTTAGGCGAAAGGGCCCGGTTACTCAGTAGGAGATCAATGTTGTTTTTCTCTCTCTCTTTTTTTTTTTTTTTTTTTTTTTTTTTTTGCATACCTCGATCTTTCCACCTAATTTTTCATGAAGCAGATTCTTTATTGAGATCAGTAAGAAGATGGTTGTAGAATCACTCCTAAAATTTGGTCTAGTTCAAACCCTACCATTCATTGGGTTTTCTTAATAATTTATTCCTCAGTATCTCTAAAATTATCTTGACCGTTAATCATTCATTTATTAGGATGCCTAATTGACTCTTAATCAAAATAAAATTTGAATACACAAAACTAATTATTTCTGACCATACTCGAGGATTTGATTAATTTCCCCCCCCAACTTAATCTACATTGTCCTCAATGGAGTAGAAAAGAAAAGAAAATAAAAGGAGAGAGTGCACCTGAGATAATTTTGCTTCGGAAGTTGAAGATAGCTTCATTGATTAATAGGCTCTTGTTCTAAATTCCTGCAGCTGCGATAAAGTAAAAAAAAAAAAAAATGAAATCATTGGGTTGCCTCCCAACAAGCGCTAAGTTTTACGTCTTCAGCCAGACTGAATTTAGTATTATGGCAGTTTTGGATCCACTAAATCAACAGATTCAATTAATTCTCCATCACTAATTCCATCTATGTAAGGTTTCAATCGCTGACCGTTCACTTTAAAAGTGTTCTCCTGTTTAGGATTTTTGAGTTCTATAGCTCCATGAGGAAATACCTGAGTTACAATGAAAGGTCCGTCCCAACGTGAGCGAAATTTTCCAGGAAACAGACGCAACCTAGAATTGAAGAGCCAAACTTTTTGATTAGGCTCGAACGTTTTTCGTGCAATAAATTTATCATGATATGCTTTAGTTCGAGCCTTATAAATTTTGACACTCTCATATGCTTCATTGCGTAGCTCTTCAAGTTCATTTAATTGGAGTCTCCTATTGGAACCTGCATTTTTCATATCAAAGTTAAATTGTCGTATGGCCCAAAATGCACGATGTTCCAATTCCACCGGCAAATGACAAGCTTTTCCGAATACAAGTCGATAGGGAGACATTCCTATGGGTGTTTTAAAAGCAGTACGGTAAGCCCATAATGCATCGTCTAAGCGAAGAGACCAATCCTTTCTATCGGGCCTAACCGTCTTTTCTAGGATATGTTTAATCTCCCTATTTGACACCTCTACCTGACCATTAGTTTGGGGGTGATATGGTGTGGCCACTTTGTGTGAAATATTATATTTTTTCATAAGTGCTTCAAAATGTTTATTCGTAAAATGAGTCCTCCCATCACTAATGATCACCCTTGGGAAGCCAAATCGACTAATGATATTTCGTTGGATAAAACTCATTACAATTTTATTATCATTAGTCCGTGTAGCTATTGCCTCCACCCATTTTGATACGTAATCAACTGCCACTAGAATATATTCAAATCCAAATGAGGCTGGAAAAGGTCCCATGAAATCAATCCCCCAAACATCGAAAATTTCTACTACTAAAATGGGGGTCAGCGGCATCATATCCTTCTTGGATAAATTTTCTGTTTGTTGACATCGCAGACAACTTCGGCCAAATTCATGTGCATCCTTGAAAAGCGTTGGCCAATAAAACCCACTCTGCAGTACTTTTGCTGCAGTTTTTCTTCCACTAAAATGTCCCCCACATGCCGAAGAATGGGCAAAAGTGAGAATGCTTTGGAATTCACTTTCGGGGACACAACGGCGAATAACTTGGTCAGGACAGTATTTGAATAGTTCAGGGTCTTCTCAGAAATAATGTTTAATTTGCGAGAAAAATCGATCCTTTTCTTGTTTTGTCCAGTGAGAAGGTACTTGTCCTGTTGATAAGTAATTGACAATATGGGCAAACCATGGAGGACGGTTAGAAGAGATTGCAAAGAGTTGTTCGTCAGAAAATTTTTCTTTGACCTCATCTATGCCTATCGTGTGTTCAACTAAGATCCTGGAGATGTGATCAGCTACCACATTCTCAGAACCCTTCTTATCTCGGATTTCCAGATCAAATTCTTGTAAAAGAAGGATCCATCTGATCAAACGCGGTTTAGTATCTTTCTTTGAGAGGAGATGTTTCAGAGCCGCATGATCAGAGTAAACTAGAACCTTAGACCCTAACAGATATGAGCGAAATTTTTCAAGGGCAAACACTACTGCTAGTAGCTCTTTTTCTGTTGTGGTGTAGTTTAATTGGGCATCGGAAAGAGTCTTGCTAGCATAATAGATCACATGTGGCTCCTTATTGATTTTTTGGCCTAAGACGGCACCTATTGCAAAGTCAGAGGCATCACACATAATCTCAAATGGAATGGATCAGTCAGGAGGTTTTATTATGGGTGCTGTTGTCAGGGCTGTTCGTAATGTGTTGAACGCTTTCAAACAGTCTTCATCAAAGACAAATGGTGTATCCTTGGCCAACAGATTGCACAAGGGTCTTGAAATCTTGCTAAAGTCTTTGATGAAGCGTCTATAAAATCCGGCATGACCTAAGAAAGATCGTATTTGTCGGATTGAAGTAGGAGGTGGTAGTTTTGAAATAACCTCAACTTTGGCTTTATCTACCTCGATCCCTTTTTCAGAAATAATATGTCCTAATACAATTCCTTTCCGCACCATGAAATGGCTCTTTTCCCAACTTAGGACAAGATTTGTCTCCATACATCGTTTAAGTACTTTGGAAAGATTATAGAGACAATCCTCAAAGGTGGTTCCAAACACAGAAAAATCATCCATAAAAACTTCAAGACATTTGTCCACCATATCCGAAAAAATGGCCAGCATGCACCGTTGAAATGTAGCGGGTGCATTGCAAAGTCCGAATGGCATACGCCGAAAAGCGAAGGTGCCATAGGGGCAGGTGAAGGTAGTCTTTTCTTGATCATCCGGAAATACAGATACTTGATTGTACCCTGAATAACCATTAAGAAAACAGTAGAAACTTTGTCCTGCTAACCGTTCTAGGATTTGATCGATGAAGGGCAATGGAAAATGATCCTTCCTAGTAACGGCATTCAGTTTTCTATAATCTATGCATACTCGCCATCCAGATGATATGCGAGTTGGAAGTAGTTCACCTTCTTCGTTCTCCACCACAGTAATACCAGATTTCTTAGGTACTACTTGAGTGGGACTGACCCATTTACTATCGGATATGGGGTAGATGATTCCAGCATCTAACCACTTTACCACCTCTTTCTTTACTACTTCACGCATGTTTGGGTTCAATCTCCTCTGCATATCTCGATGGGGTTTGGCATTTTCCTCAAAATGAATATGGTGCATGCAAATGGAGGGGTCAATTCCTTTTAAATCGGCAATGGACCAACCGATAGCCTCTTTATGTTCCTTCAGAATACCAACCAATTGTGCTTCCTGATTAGGGGTCAAGTCTGATGCAATGATTGCCGGGAGGGTGTCATTGAGTCCTAGAAATACATACTTAAGCGTAGCAGGAAGAGGTTTCAATTCTAACGTAGGTGGTGATTCTAAAGATGGGACTATTGGTGTACTGGCTAATGTGGGCAATGGCTCATACTTGATTGTCCATGGAGGAGTGGTTTTATCATGTGGTGTATCTAACAAGATGTTAACTTCTTTCCTATATTCCTCAAAGTCACACACTCCAAAGTGAGCCAAGCAAGTATCTAAGGGGTCTGGTGCTAGAATTATGGGTGTTGCATCTTCTATAATATCTTCTAGTGTATCTACTTCGAAGCAACTATCCATTGATGGTCCTTGGGAAGCACCAAACACATTCAGTCTTAGTTTCTTATTCCCAAACGATACGTCCATGACTCCTGTCCTACAATTAATGCATGCATTTGCCGTAGCTAGGAAAGGTCGTCCTAAGATAATGGGAATTTGTCTGGGGTTGCCACTTAATTCCATATCGAGAACCAGAAAATCAACTGGAAAGTAAAACTCATCTACCTTGACCAAGACATCCTCAAGCATTCCACGCGGTTCCTTAATTGATCTGTCGGCTAACTGCAGTGTGACTGATGTGGGTTTCAGTTCTCCAAATCCAAAAAGTTCATACACCGAACTAGGTAAAAGATTCACACTTGCCCCTAAATCTAGAAGAGCTTTTTCAATGTGATAATCTCCTATAACACAGGAAATGATGGGGGCTCCTGGGTCCTTAAGCTTTGGAGGAGTGGCATGCTGGATGACAGAACTAGCCTGTTCAGTGAGACGTACTTTCTCTGGGATTTGTGATCTAGATTTACGTTTTTGGGTGCACAAATCCTTCAAAAATTTGGCATAAGCAGGGACCTGTTTGATTGCGTCTAGAAGGGGAAGATTAATTTGGACTTGCTTAAACAATTCCAACATCTCATCGAGTTTTCCTCCCTTCTTATCTGCAGGAATAGGGGCTTTCAGGGCATCCGAAAATGGGGCTTTAGGCAAGTAAGATGATTCCGGTGTAGTTGGTTCCTTCTCTATTTTCAGGTCCTCCTTGGGTGATTTGGATTCGGTTAGAGATTTAGGATCGGTCTCATTGGTTTTACTAGTGTGTTCAATGACCTTCCCACTTCTCAGAGTCATGATTGATTTGGCATGTTCAGAAAAAGCTTCTGGGATATTAGAACTCTCAATCACAAATTGCCCTCTTGGGTTGCTCTCTGGTTGGCTAGGTAATTTTTCTCCTTCCCTCCTACTGAATGCAGTTGCTAATTGACCTATTTGGGTCTCTAGCTTAGCAATGGATTGTGTGTGGGAGTTAAGGGTCTGAGTGTTGACTTTTAATCTTTCTAGTGCTTTCAGGACTTTTTCCTCAAAAGCTGAGTTGTGACCAGTAGTAGACGGTTGAGGAACATTTTGAAATTGATGGTATGGTCCATGCCTATATGTTGAGTCTTGATATTGAGGTCGAGGTGTGGCAGGACCAACCACTGGTTGTGGTCTCCAAGAAAAATTTGGATGGTTTCTCCAGCCGGGGTTATAAGTGTTCGAATATGGATCGTTTCCTGGTCTGCGAGCTTGTTGGACTTGCTGAACCTGCTCGTGCACAAACTCAGGAAATTGGGGTGCGGCTGGGCATTCACTAACAAAATGGTTCGGACTTGCACACAATGCACAAACTTCTTGGATTGGATTAGGTGGAATCGGGGATTGTCCAGTGTTTAGAAGACGATCTAATTTTTGGGACAGTTCATCTACCTTTTGATGGATATCTATGGCATTTTCTACTTCATATATTCCACCTCTTTTTGAGTTTAACATGGGTTTATCTCTAATAGAGGCAGACATATGATGTAATGAATTTTCACTTAAAATTTCAAACAATTGCCATGCCTCATCCTCACTTTTCAGCATAAATGTCCCACCGCATGATGCATCGACCATTTGTCGATGTCTTTCAGAGAGCCCATCATAAAAACATTGGATTAACTGTCACTTGGGTACAGCATGGTGGGGACATTTTCTAATAAGGTCTTTTAATCTCTCCCATGTTTCATGAAACATTTCTCCATCTAATTGGAAAAAACTAGTTATGGCTTTCCTTATTTTATTAGTTTTTCCTATGGGAAAATATTTCTTGAGAAACTCTCCTTGCAGCTGGTCCCAGGTTGATATAGTCATGGAATCCAAAGTATGTAGCCAGTATTTGGCTTTGTCCTTAAGTGAGAAAGGGAATAATTTCAACCTAAGAGCATCATCGGAGAAGTTGTGAATTTTGACAGTTGAGCATATCTCAAGAAATTCTTTCAAGATGTTTATAAGGGTCTTCATTACTAAGTCCATAAAATGAAGGTAACATTTGGATTATACTGGACTTAATTTCATATTGAGTGGCCTCCACAGGGGGTACTTGAATACAAGGAGAGTAGGTATATGTGGAAGGAGTAAAGTACTCCTTCAATTGCTTGGGTGGATCATTCTCCTGATTTCGGTCCATCTTTTTATGTCTGTTGGCTCTAAAGGTTCTTTCTATTTCTGGATCAAAAGGTTGGATTTCTGGTCGTAACGATCTACGGCCAAGCATACACCTTACAATTATACTGTAGAGTACACAGAAATTTTTTTTTTTTTTTTTTTAATATATATTTTTATAATAAAGTGAGAAAAGAATGAAGAAAATCTAAAGAGAAGAACCTAAGAATCTTAAATCTATGAAAAGGGAGAAATTAATTAATGTTTAGATGTTAATTGCAATCAACTTAAACAATCATAGACTCTTTATCCTACGGTTAACTTAGATCTAGACAGCTCCTAACTTTCAAGATTGCTTTTGAGCACTCCAAGCTCAAGACTGACTAACTGACTTGGCCAGGTAAGCGTAAGATGTGGGAGGTTCCCTGCTCGTTGCTTTCCTTAGACACCAACTAAGTTGGCCAGGTCAGTCAACGGAACCAATTGAAAACCACTTTCTTTAACCACTTGCCTTAGACACCGAGCAATTAACCAATCCGCACTCGGTTCAACTCTAGAGCTTTCTTATCCTATTGAGCTCGAAATTCCTAGGGTTGACGTCTAGTTGATTTTAAATTAAGGTCTAGGTTATGCAAATGCAAGGGAGTGATTTGTGGGCCAAGGAAGGGTGATCAAATCTCCACCTTATCTGGTTAATGGGTTATTGCCCTTAAGATCAATTATGGAGATGCAATGCAAAGAAACAAGGTGTCCAATCAGGTTAGAAATTTTTATATTTGAGGTTACGCTATTTTAGTTAAGTGTTATGAAATGTCAGTGATTTTTTTTTTATATAATTTTATCTTGTTGTATATTTTTTTTTAATTTTTTTTTTTTAGTTTTGCAAGAAAATAAATTTAAGTGATTAAGTCTAAAAAGCAATAAATTACTGGGCTATGAAAAGTAGCAAATTATTCTAAGCAGCAAAATTCTAAATAGTAAATTAGTTATGCAAGGTAATTCTGTAATTATGCAAATAAGATTATCTAGCTAGAAAGCACTGAAAAAAAAATTAAAACGAGAAATAAAAATTGAAAAGTATATATTTTTTTTAAAAAAAATTTTTAAATTTTTTTTTTTTTTTTTCAATTTTTTTTTTAATTCAACCGTGCCAAGATCCCCGGCAACGGCGCCAAAATTTGATGCGTAGTCGTTGATAGCACCAAAAATAACTCTACTCACTACGTAGGTAGGATGAGTCGAGATCGTATCCTCAGGGATCTTGGGCTAAGTTGAAATTGCAAGGTAAAAGAAAGAAGCGTTGTTTTTGATTTAGAAAATAAATTATCGTAAAATTGAGGTAATTAAAAAAAATAAAGAGCTCGGGAGTTTTGAATTAATTTGCACTAGCAGAGTTGTATCTCTTTTTTAACTAAATAGATGTGATTAATCTTAGAAAAAATACCTATCTTTCCTCGGCACGCTCCGTACCCGTAGATCACGGCGCGTCTCCGGAAAGACTAGGTACACAACTCTTCTTTCCTCGGCACGCCCCGTATCCGTAGATCACGACGCGTCTCCGGAAAGTAAAAGTTGTTCCTAATATTAATCTAACAAGAAAGCATAAATAAAAGCATATGATAGGGAGCAAATAAAGAACTCATGACAATTTAAATAAAAAGCATAATCTTTATTGCATAGAAATACAGGAAAGTTTAGAACAATAAACCATCTCTGTGTCGTTACAAAATTTCTTCTCCACTCCCGAGACTGCTAGCCTAGCTGCTCATGAAGTAGTTCCTTTCTATTCCTCTATGCAAGGCTCTAGAAGAATTTCTGGGTTCCCCCTCCAATGAGAATACAAAAGTCTTTTTATAGGTGTTAGGAGGGAGGAGTTTTACATGATTTTTCGATGTGGGACTAAAAAAATACAAATCTTTCAAAATATTTCTAAATATTATTTTTTTCCTTATTTTGAACTTGTCTGCAGTGCGCCCACACCCGCATCAGCGCCCGTCCCCGCGTCCGCGCCGCATCCCGCGTCCGCGCCCCGCGTCCAAACCGCGTCAGCTTCCCGCGTGTTCACGCGCGTTCACGCGCGCATGCTTCTTCTTTTGAATTCACGCGCGCCCAGGCTCTTGAATCCACATGAAACCGCGCCCAAAACTTCACGTGAAACCATCCAGAAAAAAAATCAACGTGATCCACTTTTTCACATACCAAAAAGAAACTTTTGTTTCTTTACAATGACATCTGTATCCTTTTGGATTCCTTGCATAGTATCTTCATTTTCTATAATACCGGATGCGTCTTTCTTTTATTTTAATTTTATTTTAAGTCCAAATTTCTTCAAACTTGAGTCTTTTTGATCTATGAATCGGACTCTTTGTATTGACGATCATCTTTCCTGTAAAACATAAAAAGAAGCATCAAAATTTTAATAAATAAAATAAATTAAATATGATTTTCTGCTTAAAATGACTTAAATTATGTATTTATCAGTGCCCATGTATTTTTCCCACTCCAGCCCGTAACCATTAGCTCATCCCGCTTGAACACAGCATTGCCAAAGGTCGCACCAAATGCATAACTCTTCATGCAGCTAAATAAGAGAATTGAGTCCTGGAATAAAGAAGGAAAACTAAGCTTTCTTAAATTAAAACTTGGAGAATCACCAGAAAATGCATAAAAGAGAAACAAATTCAAATTTTATCTATTTCTATATTTATGTATTGATTCTATGTGCTTAAACTCCCCCATCCAAGATGGAGCTGTTTTATGAAATCCACTATTTTTTTATGAAGCGCTATATTCTTTTGTGTGATTGATCTGGTATAGATCGATGGAAATGAAGAGATCTTTCATGATTGCATCCTTCAATCCTTCATCGAGACCAAGGGGCACTCTTTACTCGAAGTTGGACTCGAATGGGAGGCAATCGATGCAGTTTTTGATAGTGAGATACTCGTTTTTTACCTTCATCTTAATTTCTTTACTTCCTCCCCTTCTTGAGCCTTAGAGCCCAATTAGCAAGTATTTAAGGGGAAGATGAGGATGGGTTATTGTTCAACTTCCCAATAGAGTCACTGCAACACTGAGATCAAGAGGATTATGGTTAAGAAGTTGCTTCAGAAGAGTGATGATCAACGGATGGCATGAGGGAAGTAGAGGATGGGCAGCAGAGGGTGGAGGAAGGCGAGCTTGATGTCGCATCTCAGCCTTGTCGAGACTTGGGTGACCATAAGGTCATCAAGGATGGCCAGTGGTAGTTGCTATAGCTCATCTTTGATGCTAGAAAACAATGATGATAATTCTTGTTACTGTTGGTAGAGTTATAATGTGTCCGGATTCTGTTGCACAAATCTTGTCGAGTATAGACTTCACAACTAATAACTCTTGGCAGTGAATAGGTATTAGATGGTGGATATGGTGGAGGGAGTGGTGGGGCAGGAATTGCGATGATGAGGAAGTCAGTCACAATGGTGGGTTCCCAAGGATTCGAGGCTAGTGGCATGGTAGTGGCGTTAGAGGGTTTGGGTGTGCGGAATGCTCTTTAAGCTTTATCATGAGAGGAGGGAGATAGAGAGCTTGGGCTTTGGGGGGATAGCATTGTAGAGAGAGAGGGAGTAATAATGGAACACCAGGCTAGAGAGAGTTTGGGTTGTGGAAGCACCCAACAACTGCCATTAGTCATAGGTTCTTCATTGGGCTATCCGACTAGGACCTTGATAGCTAGAGGCCCTGCACTACATCATCCTTTAGCACCAAAAAAGGGGAAATAGAAAGGGGAAATAGAGGATATGAGAGAGTTTTTTCACCAATTGGATAGTCAAGGATATATTAGAAATTTTTCAAAATTTTAAAGGTCGCGGTGATGAGAGTGAACCTAGATGCAATGGTAAGGTTGCTCCATTATGAACCTGAAGATCATAGGTTTAAAACATGGAAATAGCCTTTCCACATACAAAGCTAAAGCTGCATATATTTGACCCTTCCTAAACCTCACAATGGTAAGAACCTTGTACACTATGCTGCCCGTTTTAAAACTCATGTGATGGTTACATGATCTTTTTTATTGAAGTCCAATTTATCTCTAGTTAATGGAGATGGATAAAAGGGCCACTTTTTAAAGTTGTAGGCTATTCTGAGACTTTTTCTAGGGGAGCCAAGTGTATCTTAGGCAAAGTATAGGGGTTAAAGTGTATATTTCAGAAGAGCATAATAACCCTTTATGGCCAACATCAACAAGATGTTTCAAAAATGCCCAATGCAGGTATTGAAGCTTGTTTGACTAGGTAGGTAGCATGATACGGGTGCCTAAGGAGGCCCAAAAGGCTCCAAGGTTGCTCATTGAATGTTGGCTGTCTTAATGGTCTGGGCAAAGTCCTTTTTCTTTTTTATTATACTTTTATATGCCATTCCATTCACTGAAGCATTTGTCGACTCGTGGAGCATTCTATTCAAGTCTTTCTATGATGTTCATTTTATGGATATAGTTGTAATTGAGGAAGACCATCCTAGAAGAAGGAATCAATTTGGTTGCATCGAAGAGAGCAGAAAAATTTTCTCCACCAGTCTAGATGTTTGTTATCTTCGTTATAAGATTGTCTTCCACATTAATCAAAATGGATGTTAGAAATAATAGAAGCATAATTAAATTGATTACTTCCAAAGTGTTTGAGTACTTAAATTGAAGGCAGAAGACTTTACAGGATGCAAACAATCATATCAATACACTTAAATATCTTTTTCATCTCTTTTAATATAGTTTATTATGCATGCATTTATATTAATGAATAAACATGTTTGGACATGCCTTCTCATAAAACAGAAGTTGTATCTTGAACTGTCTATAGTGACATGTCTGTAGTATGCAGCAATTTTTTAATATATTACATAAACAGGAAACTTATGGAGAGATAAAACGAACAGATTAAATAGAAATGCTTATTTACTATAAGAAGAGAGAGGAAGCAAAACAGCTCCTCACTTTTTATTGGGGTTCATCTTCTCACTTTTATATATTGAGGGGAAAAGTTAGCAAAATTAAAAAAGAGTTCATCAATTTGACAATTTCAGTAGAGCTACCCTGCATTTCTAATAAGAATTTGTTCACAGAAAAACTTCATCAGCACCTCTCCTTACATGGCATGAAGACGAAAATCTGTTCCCTCTAGTCATGATGCAGCTTACGATGGATGTACCCTAGAAGACAATGAGGTCTAGTTGCTAATGATTAAATCAATTCTCATGGATACGTAGGAAGACAAACTGATTTGAATTAAATATGAGTCAACAATATGTTGTGAAGATGCATAGATTTACAAAAATTTGCTGGATGGGTTTGTGGTGCTTGCTTTAACAAATGATATGCTGCATAAATGAACTATAAGCAGTTGAGTCTCAGAAGGAAAAAATAATGGAAACCTGTTATAGTTTTTAGGACAACATGCTTATCCACAATAATTTCTTTTGGGTCTCACCATTTTGTAATATTGACGAGATGGTTATCTTAAATAGGAAATGATAAGATGGAGGCTACTAGTTGATTTTCTTAATTTACCAACTTATCTTTCTACTTTCTTTTTTGGCCATGCAAAAAGCTTCAATCTTAAATTATCTATCTTCATTTTTTCTGCAGCCCAGAGACACATGCTATGTTGCAAGTGAAGGGCTTACTGAATTAAAATATAGTGGATATCAGCCTCATGCATATTCTTGGGATGACTACCCTGTGCTTAAGGACATTCTGAAGGCGGTGAGTGCTCTTCCACATGCAGCTGTAGCTGGTGGAATACAATCAATCATTGATTCTTATTGTAATTAAAACTGCTAATGATGGACATTATTATTAATTTGCAAATCAACTATATGGCATCATCTGTATCAATAAGAATTTTTGTTTGACTACTGTCTTTGAATTGCCTGTTTCTTGTTTCAAGTGACTTGCTGATTTTTATATATATATGGGCAGGTCCATGAAGCACTTCCAGGAAGTAAATTTAATAGCTTATTATTGAATAGATACAAGAGTGGCTCAGACTATGTGGCCTGGCATTCTGATGATGAGAAGTTGTATGGACCAACTCCAGAAATTGCATCAGTCTCCTTGGGATGTGAACGAGAATTTCTATTGAGGAAGAAGCCAGCCAAAACACCTGAAGGCATGTCAACTCTAACATTTATCTGATTCCTAATTTTTAGGTTCTGGAAAAAAAACAATATGAAGGTTTATGATATTGGAAGCCCTGTTAATTACATGTTCCAATGCTATGCCAGCTACTCAAGGCCCTGAAAAATCAACAGGCAAGCGACCCAAGGGCAGCCCCCCAGACCAGCATGGCTTTTTGCTGAAGCATGGCTCTTTGCTCGTGATGAGAGGCTACATGCAGAAAGATTGGGTTCACTCAATACCCAAGCGCATGAAAGCTAATTCTGTTAGGATCAACCTCACTTTCAGGCTTGTGCTGACCTAAAGATCTACAGGACAACTACTAACAGAGATCACTGTTACTGGTTCAAGAAGGAATTTATCTGGATTGTATGTGGAAACCAAATAGTCCTCTTGTCCCAATATCCTGTACCCCATTTTAGGTATTTAATTTCCCTATCTGGTTTCTTTAACACCACTTTTGTGGATAATTTGGCTCTCACAATATTCTAAATATAGTTCTTTTGCTGCACGTAAGAGTTAATACATTCACACACATAGCTAATATGGTCAAACCTTGATGGCCATCTCAAATCATACTATATTAGCTCACATATGCCAAGCACAATATTCTGATATATCATTACATAAAGTAATCCATCTTGTTGGCTTCCTCTTTACCATTTTCTCTCTTAGCTTCTTTGAGAAGGAGCCCCAGGAGCCTCTTGTAGATGTCTATCACAGCCTCAAGCTTGTCAATGGCCCTCCTCCTGTCCTTCACTGCTACACTCAAGCATTCATCCATCTCTCTGAGCTCGTTAACATTTCTACCCATCTCCCTCTCACAAAACCGCCCATTGGATGGAAGAACTTCATCTCCCCTTCGAGCTCCATTGTTCACATTGATCCCTTTCACCACTATAAGATCGCTAAGGGCGCCCCCCTCACGTCCAATAATCCGAACCACTGATCTGCTCTCCATGTCCCAAATTTTTATGATCCCATCTTCTGAAGCTGATACCAAGTTCTGATGCCCGTTTGCCATTGCCACTGCCATCACTGCCCCATTCTGCTCTGCTTCCCATGCTGTTACCTCTGCTCCAGTATGTCGCAGCTTTCTTCCTCCTACTTTTAGTGGTACAACATATATCCTCCCATCTGATCCACCAGCATAGACCTCAGAACTACTAGGATCCGCAGCAACACACCAAATTGCACATGGGAATTGCACAGTTCTTAGCTTGACACCATCTGCCAGGCTCCAAAGCTTAAAAGTGCAATCAAGTGAGCTTGAAACTACAGTTGCATTGCATCCACCTGGCCCTGCAACAATGCATGTCACCGGCAAATCATGCGCAGAGAATTGGCTCAATGCAAGTTGGGCAGGATCATCCTCATTAGAGGCATCATCTAGAAGTCGAAGGATTGGGAAAATTGCTATGGTACCATCATCGCCACCCGATATTAGTAGAGAGCCATCATCATTGACGATGAGACATGACACAGGCTGGTGGTGTGCCTGAAACGAGCGGCACAGATCACCGGAGGGAAGAGAGAAGGCATGGATGCAGCCAGAGAGGCCTCCAGAGAAAAGGTAGGAGCCATCTGGAGTGGCAGCAAGGGGAGCAACTGGTTCAGGGGCCTGGATGCAGTAGAGAGCAGTGGAGGACCACCAGTTGTAGAGTTTGATGAAGCCTGCAGCAGTGGCTGAAATGTGCGAGGCAGCAATCAGTGTGTTGCCAGCGAGGGTGAGCCCTTTGCGAGGGGAGTGGCTGCCGGAGAAGTGGGCAAGCATGGTGCCGGTGAGAGGGTCATGCGCTGTGATGGGCTTGTCAGGGTAGCTGGTGAGGATGACCTCTCTCCAAAAGGACGCCATTGTGGTTATGAGAATTCAATAAATGAAGCAAGCTTTGTAGAGTGTATGGAAGGATGGAAACAAAGATAATAACTATGGATACCATGCAAAGACAGATCAGCACCGTTAACAAACACATGATATATGGTCTGTTATCATTAGGAGAAACGTGGAAAGGTTGGAGAAGAGAACGTTGGAAACGAGGTGAGTTTTAAATGATTTTTTATTTTCTCTTTTGTGGGGAAGTATGAAGAATGTGAGGGCCACTGCTAACTTTTCTCATAACTGTAATTGGGATCTTTTAAAACTTGGAACCTTGTCTTCCTTTAATGGGAGAGGAAGCAGGTGAGATGAACGTCGGCAGTGTGAGAAGGTCAGTTTGGAGTCTTGGACTTATCTGAAACATGGCTATGGCTAGCTGTCAACCAAGGGTTTTCATACCACTGTCAACCTAAAACAAGATGACAGATGAGTTGGATGGCCAAGGGGAAGCCACGGGGCAGTTCGAGTTGGCTGGAATTCGGAAAAGCTGAGAGTGGACGGACGTCGGCTCGTTTTTGGATCTCCTTTTGGTCACACATATGGAAAATGCTTGGGAAGCAGTACTTCTTTCCAAATTCTGATGTAACAAAGATGGAAAAGATGGTGCCATGCGAGCTGGCACATTGTTTGATTCATGGTAGCAGAACCCTGCCTGTCCATGCTCAATTTGATGAGGCCAAATAGATTTACCCCCCAAAAAAAAAAAAAATCATTGGAGCAGTTTTTAGTGTATTCAAATGGGGGAAAAAGGTTATAAGCTGAGCTTACATGCTACTCCATGTTTAGTTCAGTGGTTGTCAAATTAAACTAGTTCACGATATAATTCACCTTAATATAGGAAATGGGGAATTTGAAATTCTATAAGATTCGTTTGATCATTTTGGAGATCTATGAGAATGATTTTGTATTATTTATGAATGGGGGCCTATGGTGGTGGTGGTTAGGCCATTCTACTTAGCAACCTGAGTCTTGGGTTGTGCATCCTTTGAGCCTCAATGATCATAGGATAGGTGAATCTCTCTCATCTGTCAAAAAGAATTTATATTATTTAACTTGAATTGGGTCGATGGACCCCAAATATTTTATGGATAATTTTTTGTTAAAAAATAAAATTTTATGTTAATTGAGAAACGGTTTTGTCCTTCTGAAAAAGCAAATCCAAAATAAAGAGGAGATACAACTTAGGGAACTGTGGTCGAAATAACAATCTGTAAATTCTCTCGTATAAAAGCAAAAAACACAATGGGTCCTGCTACTTAAAGCACACTCAAATGCCCACCCCATTCAATTTCCTACTCTGAGCCCCAAGAAAAGGGCTATGATTACCTCACCCGGGATTTTACAGTACAAATATTAGGACAGTTACAGATAAAAAGATAAAGAAAAGAAAAGAAGATAAAGCTAGAATTTGAATAGCTCTAGCACCGCCACCTTTTGCATCTCCTTCCCTAGCACTAATGATCTGCCTTTATGTTCAATCCTTTGGTACCATATTTCAGTCAGGGAAACTTGAAGCAAGAGAGTCTACCATAAATTTTATAAGACAAGCAAGGAAGCAGACAAACCTACCGTTCTAATAACCCATCATCTCAGGCATGTGCAACTAAAGAGATTCTTAAGAACTTACATAACTTTTTAAAGAAGTTTAAATTTAGGAAGAAAGCAGGGTTTCTTCTCATGTCTGCAACTGCAATCTTACAGGAGAGTAAAAACACAATTTTCATCCATTTTAAAGTTTCAGATTTATGCATTATTTTGTCTAACCTTCCACCAGAGCAAACTTTGGCAATTAGCACTTTTTGTTTGGCACAATGGCAATGCAATTACAAGAACATTCATGGATAGTGAAGCATAATTTGATGAAAACGATGGCCCTGGTTTCCAAAAGAGAACTTTCATTTAAATTTTGGACACCCCAATACAATCCATTCTCACATATATCCAAATGGTAGCAATCAAAAACCACAACAATTCACCAGACATTAGATTTCCCCTCCTAGTCTTAAAATCCCATAGAAGAATACAAGTGTTAATGTAAGTGATGGACCTCCATACTTGCTACTGTTGCAACACAAAGAAATCACCCCTCAACAGTCGCTGCAGATGAACAAAAAAAAATACACCTCCACTCGATCTCTGCTGCCTACATAGCAGCACAAACTTGATACCAGGGCACAAGTACAACATCAAAGTGTCCAAACTGATCTGTTTGGAGCTACTTGGTTAAGCTAATTAGCTGGCTGTAAAATCAGGACAATGATCTTTATGGCATCTCCAACTTTACAACATGGTCCAATTTTCTTCAAACAGGAGATTTGGGCGCCGACTGAAGCATCGAATCACATAACTGCAACACATATCAATTATTACCTGCAATCTCAAAGGCAACTGATCTCCCAAAATGCCATCCTAAAGATTGATACTTATTGAATTACTGGCTTGGGAGTAGGGGATGCAAGTCAAATGGATCTGTCACAGCCTTCTCAATTGCCACAAAGTTTGATCACAAGTTAGTCATGTGAAAGACAGTGAATCCACAACAACTATGGGTAATGACAAAACTATGGGGAGACTAAAGGACATGAGAAAGCTAAGGTAGAATCCACAACAACTGAAAATGATTCTAGATGGGTCTCTCGTTGAAAATTATTAAAAGACTTGCAAGGCAGAAAAGTTGGACCTAACACATTCAAATATTAACTAGATTTGGAACAGATGGGCAGGTGACTCTCAGACAGGGTTCAAGGAGATAAGATGTGTCTCCAGAGGGTGTTTTCAGCGGTCTGAACATCAGGCTTCACAAGATGAGCTCAACAAGGAGGGAATACCAGTCTGATACATAAGTCTTATGAGGAGAAGAAGCTGGAAGGGGCCAAATTGGAGCACTGTTCTATTAGCTGGTTCTGTTTTGCCTTTAGTGTAGTGTTGGCATTGAACTGATCCCAGTATCACAACTAGTCAGACACTCCAGGAAACTAGCATCTAGTTAGAGGGTGACTCTACTACCGTTGTCCACTGGATCCAGCAAGGGATATCTTCCTATAAAACAAAACATCCCTGGCTATTGGATATCAGAATGATATCTCACCAGCTCCAGGCTGCATCAAGCATAACCAAATTTTGCCACCAGGATTCCACAGGACCAAAGGTGGGATACTAACTGGGGAACTTACTGATATCATATACATGGAAACAAGTGGTTCCATACTAAGTAGCCTAATAGGCTATACTTTAAAAACAGCACCGCCCCCCCCCCCACCCCCCCAAAAAAAAAAAAAAAAAAAACTATGTAGATATCCTGCTGTTTCCAAACTTAAATTATGTTTACTTAATGCAATTACATCAGGTATCTATCAATACTCATGACATCCCCTAAAATTGGACAAATTCAGTGATATTATTCTTGGTTTAACCCAGAATAAGGAAAATCCGCAAAAATAATGATGAGTTTTTTTGGGATGCCAGACTCCATAAGAAGGGTGAAAGCTTTCTCTTGCAATCTTAACAACAATGTCTCCAACTCCAAGTACTGTTTGTATGGCCCTTACCAGCCCGCCCATATCGACTCCCCATTTGAGCCTGTAGTGAAACAGGGTACTATTGATCATGCCGGTGGAACCATGTCAGAATGAGTAAACTACCAGCCAATGACAGGTATGGGCCCATATTACTGTTTTTAGAAACCTAGTTAACATCAACATAGATGATCTAAACCTAACAACAAATTTGTGGTAACTAGTGATATTTTGTAAGCCATTGAGGCTAGTTTTATAAGCTACAAACAAAGCCTTTCACAAATCTAAAGATCCTCAAGACAAAAACTAAGGATAAATGCTGGGACTATGTGTATGCACACAGCAATGCAATTGAAATGAAGGGACTCGTAGTTACGTTAGATAAATCCTAATGTGCAATCTGAGTTTTGTTTTCCTTTTCCTTTCTAAGTGAGAATTTGAGAGTAGCAAACATCATAAATGCACTTAGAAACTAGCACCTCTGATATATTCAGGAATGTGCATAGGAAAGAGAATTAACTCACCACATGCTTTTTCTTTCCTGGATCATAAGATTGTACAACACCTTCATAGAACCTACAATAGAAGCAGCATATACTAGAAATAAGACAAACAAGCCAACTAATAGCTTCATCCATAAGCAATTCACATCATTGCTCTCTTCTAAAGAAAATGATCTTTTCTATCTAATTATTCTAAATGATGCAAAATTTTATATCAGAAGTATATTGAAAACTCATATATTCGACATGCCAACAGAGAAAGCATACTGTTTATCCAATGGCCACCAAAATTTTATTCTGGATCCCACCAATTCTGCATCACTCAATTCAGTGCCACATGATGAACACTGCAGGAATGCAAATAATTAGCTCTACTAGAAGTGAAAACAAGGTTAAGATCTCATTGTTTCCCTTGGAAATTTGAAACAAAGCATGCTGTGTTCATAGACAAAATGTTAGCAGTAAACCTGGATTTGTCATATTCGGAGTTGGGCCATACAAGACTAACAAATACCTTAGTAACGAGCATACCTTGTTTATTATTCTAATTAAGCAAAATAAGAAGCATAAAATCAAACCATCCACTAATGACATCATTAGCCACATACAAGTACATGATATGATGATGGTGTGATTACTGGAATCTCAAGTGCAATAGACACGAGTTATAAATGGATACTGATGTACACAATATTTCAAATACAGCACCGTATAGATGCCCTTGTATCTGCTCCCTGTTCAGAATTCAGGTGGATCATCAATAAAGAATTTGAGAAAGAGAACCTGATGTCGTGTTGCACACCTAATAAAAAATCATCCAGCTATATGGTTGGATATGGGTGAGCAGATATGATTTATGGTCAGTGAGCCAGAAAAACAATGATTATGAATAAGATGATCTGCTAGATGAAAATGGATAGCTAGCAACCACAATTCAGTTTTGTTAAGGAATGGAAACAATAACCCCTATGTCCATATAGGAAGAGGTGCCCCACCTAAACATCAGGATATATGTAAGCCTTCGCATGGTATTTCATGTATGAATATGAATGGAAAACAACATTCAGGTCTTGACCTTGAGGTTGGATCCTTTGCGGTACTCACGATGCAAGAGTTCAGGACTTCTTCTCGTAGGCCTCTTTGATGTAAGCATCAGGCCAGCGAGCTTTAGTTGGCCGACCACTACATAAGCCGCTGGCGGAGAAAGCTCTTCGAGCTTCCCTTCATTCGTTGCTAAGCCAAGGTCCCAGGTCCGCACAGTACGGTGCATCATGAACATCATCCATCGCACAATGGACAGCTATACATGGCCGCCCATGCCGTGCATCGCACGGCCTGCATCTGTGCATGGCCATCCATCATGTGATGGACGGCGCGTGCGATGCACCGCACCGTGTAGTGTACCACAAAGGATCTATGCTCCTTGACCTTCTAGAATAGAACAATTCTCCAAAAAAGTGCAACCATTACTAGATTGCTAATTCATAAAGGGCAGCCCAGTGCATAAGGCTCCTATCATTACAAGATTTAGGGAGGGTCAAATATACGCAGCCTGTAAGCTCTTGAGAAGAGTATATTTTTGTGTTTCGAACTTATGAACTTCAAGTCACAATGGAGCAACCTCACTGCTACACCAAGGCTCACCCTCTAGCTTGCTAATTCATGATGTTACCAATCCACTCAATACTAAACAATGGTTATAACTAAGGTTTTAAATCCTATGGGATGAAGATATCCTGATATCTCTATGGAATGGGATGACTCATAGTCCCATGCTAACCCGACATCCATCCTGCTTATTTATCCCAGTAAATATCCTCTATTTTGTCTCCTTCTTTTTTTCCTTTTTTTCTTTTTTTTTCCTTCCTTCTTTTTTTTCTTTTTTTCCTATCTTCCTTTCTTTCCTTTTTTTTATTTCTTTTTATCATCCCTTTCTTTCTTTCTTTTTTTTTTTTTCTTTTCTCTTTCTTCCTTCTTTCCTTTCTTTATTTTTCTTCTCCCTTCCCTTCTTTCTTTCATTTTTCTTCTTCTTCTTTCCTTTCATTTTTTCTTTTTTCATCTTTCTTTCTTTCTTTTATCTTTCTTCTTCCCTATATAGATAGGTTTCGGAGTTTCGATCCTGTCCTAGTCCTGTTTTCTCATAGAAATGGGATAGGATGGCCAAGATGCCTCCCATTCTGTCAAGACGTAAAATCTTGGCTA
This sequence comes from Elaeis guineensis, assembly GCF_000442705.2. Classification (NCBI taxonomy): domain Eukaryota; kingdom Viridiplantae; phylum Streptophyta; class Magnoliopsida; order Arecales; family Arecaceae; genus Elaeis; species Elaeis guineensis. The sequence continues at coordinate 99,605,785 of NC_025993.2, read as the reverse complement.
TAACTACAACGGAGAGGAGGAAAAGAACAAATATTTTTGTGTTGGTTAACCAAAGACAATGGATTATGTGAGTAAAATAAGTAATATGTGCAGCAAATCAACAACTTGACAGGTTATCACAGAGTGCAGTTAGATGTTCAGTATTAAATGGAAAGATGTAGGGTCATCTATCAGTCAGTGAACAGATGATTTTAATTTAGACGAACACTTTGATGAAAAAGCTTATATGTCACTGATTTTAATAACCCAAAAAAAAAAATTAATGAAGCGGGATGATGCCCTTGATCACAAACCACATTAGGTAGTGTTCCTTTTTTTCCCCTTTGAGAAAGGCCAGGCATAGCCTGCCTAACTAGTGTTCCTTAACAAACTAAATGCAATCAGAATCACCTTTATGTTAATCATGTCATCCATTCAGAATAGCTCAATTTCAAAACCATGAGGAAATGGAAATATGTTTGCACTCACAACATACAAATCAACTGCCAAAACTACTTGACATCTTAACCAAGGAGGGACCCATCTGGAACTGTGCATGGCACAACAAAAGACAACAAGCAGCAGAAACAGATGAGCATACTTGAACAAGGTTCATGTAGACCTCAAGAGTATTTTTGTCAAAAGAGGTTACAGCATCCATTGACCAACTAGACTAAAAGCCTAAAACAGACCAACAGCCAAAATGTTCATCTAGGGAGAGGACTGAAGGACTCATTACTGAAAACCAAAAACTTAGCCAAAGTCATCTGAAGAAATTAAGCTTTCTAGTGTTTGGGATAATAATAAAATCATGATTTTGTGAACTTATCGAGCAGTGAGATACCTTGAATTGGTATCTCCTCAATGAGCAAAAAGTTCTTCATTCATGGGATCTTGCTACCGAGGAATGCTTAAAAGCTTAACATGTTTATGCCTTCTCAAAAGAACCACTGATTTCACGAAAGCAAAGAGATTTTTTTCTTTTTTGGTTGGGGTGTTTTCTTTTTATTTTTGGTTTTGGGGGGGGGGGGGGGGGGGGTGGCGCCGGGAGGCGCCATGCCGGAGGTGATAATGGCAGAAAGGGAAGACTTGTCTGTCCAGAAATGAGGTCCAAAAGCAAGATACACACTAAACTAAGTGTTGGGTGGATGAGGGTGAGATCTCCTCTTGTAAAATTTCTTTTTCATAGTGAAGTTTGCATGCCCCGTGGAGGCGAGCCCTTTTGTGGCTGATCCACGTATTTTGATTGTTTTTCTTTTGTTTTGTTTCTTCTTTCTTCCTGCTGCATCGCGTGGTACTGAAAAGATCTTGGGAGGTGGTGTCCTGGACAGACATCCACCCAATAAGTGGTATCAGAGCAAGGCAGTACAAGGACGCAGATTGCAGTGGTGGTGAGCAAGACTGAAGATGGAGAAAACAGAAACAATCAAGATGGAGATCAACAAGTTCGATGGTAAGAGCAATTTCTCCTTATGGCAGGCAAGGGTGAAGGACGTGCTCATCCAACAGGGGTTGATCGATGCTCTCTTGTGCGATGAGAAGCCGACCACCAAGGAGGTGCGGGATTGGAAACGGCTACAGATGCAGGCGGTGAGTTCCATTTGCATGTACCTCACGAATTAAGGTAGTGATCCATGTGCTGAGCGAGACTTCCCCGACAGTGCTGTGGTCGAAGCTCGAGGAGTTGTACATGGCGAAGTCTCTCACCAACACTCTTTTCCTCTGGAGGCAGTTTTACCAACTGCGGATGACTGAGGGACAGAGCGTGCAGGAGCATCTGAGCCACTTCCAGAAGATCCTCACTGACCTTCTCAACGTTGGCGAGAACGTTGAGGAGAAGACCAGGGCACTGGTTTTGCTGGCGTCGCTTCCCTCTTCGTACGAGTCCTTGGTGACTGCTCTTCTAGTGGGGAAGAGCACTATCAAGATGGACGAGGTCACCGCGGCGATACTCCAGAACGAAGTTCTCAGGAGGGAGAACCCAGCTTCGAGCTCAGGTGTCGATAGTTCAGCTTTGGTGGCTTCTGGAGGTGCAGGAGGCGGTAGACAGAGCGACAGGAGATCGCATCGAGGGCGGTCTAAGTCCAGGAGGGACTTGAGCAAAACCAGGTGTTACCGGTGTGAGGAGTTGGGGCATCTAGCCAGAGATTGCCCTCAACTGAAAAATCGGACGGTGGCTGCTGTAGCGACGGCCGGCAGCGATTCAGATGGAGATATTCTGGAAATATCTGATGAGGTATCTACTTCTTCCCAGCAGTGGATATTAGATTCTGCATGCCTCTATCATGTGTGTTGCAGAGAGGAGCAGTTTGACTCTCTGAAGAACAGTGAGGGCACTGTATATCTGCCGGATGGATCGAGCTGTGCGATCAGAAGCATTGGGACGGTCAGCTGGAGGACACATGACGGTGCAGTGAGGAGATTGGGGGAGGTCCGATACATACCCGATTTCAGGCGGAATCTTATCTCACTTAGCAGACTGGATTCGAGAGGCTACAGGACGGTAGCTGGTGGAGGAATCCTGAGGGTGCTACGCGGCAATAGGATTGTGCTGGAGGGGAAAAAGGGGAGCAGAGGACATTATTACCTGGCAGGGAGCCCAGTGCGAGGTGGAGCTTCGGGAGCCAGGTGGAGCCCAGAGCGAGGTGGAGCTCCAGGAAGCGGATTGGGCACGAGATAAGAGACTCGAGAGGACGAGAGGCGACGTCGCAAGGTAAGATTCCTATTGCCGCAGGATGATGCCCCGAGCAGGTCTCAGGTCAGGAGGAGCACAGCATACGATGGAGATGGGATCGAGCAGCCTGGCTCGACTCCCATGTTTGCCCATCCATGATCAGCAGGCGATTGCCCCAGGGCATGGGGGCGCGGAGATCCAGAAGCTCTCGGAGTTTGGAGGAGCCGAATATCGAGTCGAGGTAGAGATTGTTAGGATTTGACACCTCGAGATTCAGCCCACATTGAGCCCACAGCGAGGTTCGCGGTGAAAAATGGAGTCCAACGAGATCAAGATCACCTGAAATGGAGCTCGGATGGAGGAGATACGAGCTTTTGAAATCGGCATGAGAATCGAGGCGGTGGAGGACCGCCGGCGGGCAGCAGCAGCGCGGCCGCAGGTGGCGACGCGTGGGATGCGGGACCCAGGCCCGTTCGGGACGCGCGACCCAGGCCCGCACGGGACGCGCGACCCAGGCCCGCGACCCTTTGCCCCGGTCCACCATGGACCGGGTGGTCCACGGCGCGGCCTGTGGACCGCGTGGGCGTTTCCCACGCGTTTCTCGCGGTCCACGGCACTATTCTGTAGACTGGAGTGCGATCTGACGGTCCAGGTGGCTCCCGGTCTTGATCCGACGGTCCAGGGGTTTTTTGGCTTTGTTTAGGACTCCTAATCCCTCTCTAATCAAGTTTAAACCTACGTTTAAGCCTTTAAAAAAGCCTGAGACGAACAGAGAAGAGGAGGTGCTCGGGTTTCTCACCGTACGAAGGCCGTACGAACCAGAGGAGAGAGAGAGGCGTGAGGCTGCTGTGAGAGAAGGAGCAGGAGGCTCCTGGACAGCGGTCGCCAGGCTCTTCAGGGGTTCAGGGGGTCTCCAAGAGAGAGAGAGCTTTTGTGAGGGGAACTTCAGGTGAGAGAGAATTGGGTGTACAAGGGTTGAGGGTGAGATCTCCTCTTGTAAAATTTCTTTTTCATAGTGAAGTTTGCATGCCCCGTGGAGGCGAGCCCTTTTGTGGCTGATCTACGTATTTTGATTGTTTTATTTTTGTTTTGTTTCTTCTTTCTTCCTGCTGCATCGCGTGGTACTGAAAAGGTCTTGGGAGGTGGTGTCCTGACCAGACATCCACCCAATACTAAGAATACTCATCAGAAAAGGAGTTGCTTTGCACAAGACATAAGGACAAGAAAACCATCATACCAGCTTCACTAATAGCAGAATGGCCAAATAGAGGGACAAAAGGAACATGATATAAAACATAAGCCTAAGGCAAAGGAAACAAACAAAGGAGGAAAAGAAACAAGAAAACTAAAAGAAATAATACCAGAAGTGTCTAAACATAGGTGCAAGGCATGACGTAGAACGTGCTCCAAGAAGGTCATAAAATGACTATTGTTGCTGCAAGTTGGGACCATAGCCAAGATGCATGCTTTTTGTAAAGAAAATAATACTATAACCAAGGATGACACGCAGAAGCCTAGTTTATAGGTTGTTTAGCATGGTCATTAAACAAAAGAAAACACAAGTACAACCACAGACCACTACTTTGGAACATTGGTTCTCTACCAGCATTTTGTATAAAACAGAAACTTTCTAATCTTTTTTTTTTTTGGTCAACAGTCCTAAACAGACCCTACTTCAATGATTTTAAAATATAAAAAATGTTATTCTTAGAGCAGAGGTTTTAGCTAGGAAAATAATTTACATGATGACCTTCATTAACTTTGCATTTTCAGATAACCGACAAGCATGCCCACTTTTCCAATGTCATCATTTTATGAAAGAAGATTTTTTGTAAAACTTCCAATGGAATGTGCTCCCATTGTATGATTGCAAACACCATTAAATCAAAGACAAGGAATGTTCTGATTTTCTGATAGAGTTCAATGTTTTGACTTTTGAAAAGAGATTTGATGACCTAAATATAAATTCATTAAAGCACTAGAGGTATAGCTGTTCCCTCAACTCACTTTAGGTATATAAGGAAATCAAATAAGATTAAAGAACTTTATTTTGGAGGGTAATATGCATTTAGTCATTTGATCCAGGTTACCATAAACTTTGATACTCAAAGCAAGGTTTTGAGTTTCAGCCAAGAGAGATCAGTTTCAGCTGAAACTGAATCGACACTTACCCCCAGTTTGGGTTCCATCAGTTTCATTCATTTTCAGCCAAAACTCCAAAACTTGGAGCAGAACTTCCACCCAAACTACTCAAACTGAAACCCTATAAATCCTGCCGAAACTGAAACTGAATTTTTGAACCTTGATTCCAAGCTCCTGTATAAACTAGATCATGCTTATCATGGTGCCCATCTTCAAAAAAACTGTAGAAAATCAACGGCTGTTAATATGTTTAGTAAAAGCATTTGCTAAACTTGGATTACGTTGATTTGATGATTTTATCACATATTATGTGGCCATCGGGCCAAATAAATGTGGTTATTTCATGGGATTTAAAATTGGTTAACTATCTAGCTCTAACAATTGTGCATGATAAGTTTCGAGTTTCAATTCTGCCTTTGCCATTTAGACCCAAGAGAGACAATTCCAGATAATAGTCATTACATAATGGTTACCAGATTTGATGTGTCCTTGCACTTTAATCAATCAGGACTATGCAAATTGCCGCTACCCATTGCCATTGAAAAGCTTCTTTATCTGCCCCCAACCTTGATTCGCAACCTCCCTCTTCTACACCAAGCTAACGGGCTTCACTACGTTCCCATCCTCCCCACCTCCTGTTTGTCTGCTATTTATATGAGAAAAATTACTTGGTTGCTTCATTAAGAGATGATGAAATTGATCCGTGGTTTTTGTTTTAATCTTGTTTTCCCAAAATTCTAAAGGAACAGAATTACTGTTTGGGATATGTGCTTCTTGACTATTTTGGTTTAATGACTGTTGGGTATAAAATACCCTCAACCGAAGTTCTTGACGGAATTGACCATCGCAAGTCTCTTCCGACTTTCGACTGCCGTTGGTGAACTCCCATCACTCCGCCCGGATTCCTACGGGAACCGGGCTCCGTCCTCGACTCCAACGGCCGCAGACAGACTTCGTCCAGACTCCTACGGGAGCCGGACTCCGCCCATGACTTCGACCGCAAGTAGACTCCACCCGGATTCCTACGGGAGCCGGGCTCCGTCCTCAACTTCAACTGCTAGAAGACTCCGTCCGGATTCCTACGGGAGCCGGGCTCCGTCCTCAACTTTAACTGCTAGTAAGCCTTGTCCGGACTCCTACGGGAGCCGGACTTCGTCTTTGATTTTAATTGCAGGAAGACTCCGCCCGGATTCCTACAGGAGCCGGGCTCCGTCCTCGACTCCAACGGCTGCAGACGGACTTCGTCCGGACTCCTACGGGAGCCAGACTCCGCCCACGACTTCGACTGCTAGAAGACTCCGTCCGGATTCCTACGGGAGCCGGGCTCCGTCCTCGACTCCAACGGCTGCAGACGGACTTCGTCCGGACTCCTACGGGAGCCGGACTCTGCCCACAACTTCGACCGCAAGTAGACTCCGCCCGGACTCCTACGGGAGCCGGGCTCCGTCCTCAACTTCAACTGCTAGTAAGCCTTGTCCGGACTCCTACGAGAGCCGGACATCGCCTTTGATTTTAATTGCAGGAAGACTCCGCCCGGATTCCTACGGGAGCCGGGCTCCGTCCTTGACTTCAACGGCTGCAGACGGACTTCGTCCGGACTCCTACGGGAGCCGGACTCCGCCCACGACTTTCGACTGCGGGAAGACCTCGTCCAAACTCCTACGGGTACCGGACCTCGCTACCGACTCCAACCGAACTTCAGCCGACAAGTCTGGACCCCCTGGCGGGCCACAGTAACGGCCACAACACTGCTCCACTCCCTGCGACGGATCCTACGCAGCTCCATCACTCCCTGACAGGCCGTATTAACGGCCACGATTCTACTCCACTCCCTGCGGCAGATCCTGTGCGATTCCACCACTCCCTGACGAGTCACGACAGCGGACACCGCTCCACTCCCCGTAACTGATTCCACATGGCGAGCCACGGCGATAGCCACGATCCCACTCCACTACCCTCCACAATAAATTCCTCTTGACTCTGGGCGGCCCACTACCAGACGGTTACAGGCGTCGCTATCAATTTGTTGCCCCCTCCGTCTATAAAAGGAGGATCCCAGATACGTTATTCGATAAGCTCTCGTTTTTACCTAAAAACTCTGCTAAAATTTTCATTCGAGCACTCCATTCTTGTTGAGGCAGAGAACTGACTTGAGCGTCGGAGGGTCTTACCGGAGCAACCCCACCTCCGGTTTAGACTTCTTTTGCAGGTCCCGGCGGCGACCACAACTCTCTCGACTCCAGCTTCTCTGACGCAAGCGGATTTTTGCACCAACATGATTGGCGCTAGAGGAAGGGGCTTTGAACCTTCGCAGTATCCTTGTTCTTAAAGGAGCGCTCAACGGAGCCGCCTTCGGTCATCTTCTCCGGCACCCACTCCTCCTTTTCCCCACTGGATCCTCGCCTGATGCCTTCTCGCGAAGCATTCGCGCAGCTACCCACGGCCTCCGCAGCCATATCTCGGACCTCGATCTCGCCTCTAGTTTCTCAGGCCTCGCGCCCTCCGACTATGGTCGCCGGCATGGAGTGGCCGGGCGATCGGCCTCCGACGGATTCCGCCAACACCATCTCGGGAGGATCATGGCAGAAAATGACCAACATACCGGCTGTATCCCCCAAGCAGCAAAAGACTGAAGAGCCCATAACCTTTACCGAAGAAGACACTCAGGGAGTCCAATTCCCTCATAACGACGCGGTCGTAGTTTCCTTGAATATGGCAAATTACGACGTCCATCGCGTTCTCGTCGACAATGAAAGTTCGGCCGATATTTTATTCTACGACGCCTTTTCAAGAATGTCCACCCTTGACAGCCATCTGAGGCCGATTAGCTCCCCTTTGGTAGGGTTTACCGGTGACGCCATTCCGACGGAAGGAATAATAACTTTGACTGTGGCTGCAGGTCAATACCCAAGACAATCCAGGACCCTGGTGAATTTCTTGGTGGTGAAGGCGCCATCAACCTACAATGCAATTCTCGGCCGACCTGGCCTCAACGCTCTTCGAGCCGTCGTATCGACCTACCATTTGAAGTTGAAGTTCCCCACCAACCAGGGGATCGGAGAGGTCTGGGGAGACCAAGCCCTGGCCAGACACTGCTACAATATAGCCTTGCAAAGAAGCGATCAATTCGACCCCTGTCCCGTCGATGGACTGGATGCTCGCGATGATCTCGCCGAAGAAAAGGGTGCCCCAATCGAAGATCTGGTATCAATCCCTTTGAATGACGGGAACGCGGAGCATGTAGCGATGATCGGCTCCAACCTAGGGGAGGAGGTGCGGACGCATCTCATTGATTTCTATGAAGAAATGCGGATGTTTTCGCTTGGGTTCTAGCAGACATGCCAGGGATTGACACGGAGGTCATGAAGCATCATCTGGCCGTCGATCCAAAGCATCGACCGACGAAAGAAAAAATCCGGAGTCACGCTCCGGAGAGGCAGAAGGCGATAGCCGAGGAAGTGGATAAGCTCCTTAAAGTTGGATTCATTAAGAAAGTCAATTATCCCGATTGAATTTTCAACGTTGTCCTGGTCAAAAAAGCAAACGGCAAATGGAGGATGTGCATAGACTTCAAAAAGCTGAATAAGGCCTATCCGAAGGACAGCTACCCCCTTCCCAGAATCGATCAACTGATGGATGCGACCTCGGGCCACGAGCTCCTCACCTTCATGGACGCGTTCTCCGGCTATAATCAAATTAGAATGGTGCCGGAAGACGAAGAAAAGATAGCCTTCATCACTAATCATGGCCTTTACTGTTACAGGGTCATGCCTTTCGGCCTCAAGAATGCGGGCGCAACCTACCAACGGTTGGTGAACAAAATTTTCAAGGAGTAGATCGGCCGCAACATGGAGGTCTACATGGACGATATGCTCGTAAAAAGCAAGTCTTCCAGATATCATGTCACCGACCTCGAGGAGACCTTCGATGCTCTCCGAAAATATAGAATGAAGCTGAACCCAACTAAATGCGCTTTCGGAGTAACTTCAGGAAAGTTCCTGGGCTTCATGGTATCAGGGTGCGGGATCGAGGCCAATCCAGAGAAAATTCGTGCCATCCAGGAGATGGCCGCCCCAAAATCGATAAAAGAGGTTCAGCGTCTCACGGGGAGGATAGCGGCCCTTAATCGCTTCGTCGCAAGGTCGGCCGAACGGTGCTTGCCCTTCTTTCAAACCCTCAAGCAGCCGAAGAACTTCTGTTGGACCTCCGAGTGCCAACAGGTGTTCGAAGAATTGAGGAGCTACCTTGGCTCACCCCCGCTGTTAGCAAAGCCTGAGCCTGGGGAGGAGCTATTTTTATACCTGACGGTCTCTCTCATGGCCCTCGCGGCCGTTCTTGTCAAAGAGGAAGCGAAAGTCCAGCGGCCAATCTACTACGTTAGCCGCGCGTTGAGGGACGCCGAGACCAGGTACATCAAATTAGAAAAACTGACTTGCGCCTTATTGATTACAGTCCGGAGGCTCCGACCCTACTTTCAAGGGCATACCGTGACGCTACTCACCAATCAACCAATCAAGGCGATTTTGCACCAGGCGGACACCTCCGGGAGGATGGCAAAATGGGCGATCGAGCTCACGAAATTCGACATCAACTATCGACCCAGGCCAGCGGTGAAGGCCCAAATACTGACAGATTTCATAGTAGAGTGTACCATCTCAAAGGAGGCTGAACCTGAACAAAGCAAAGTTGACGACCTGAAGTCCCAACCGAACTCCCCCGAAGAAGAGGCCGATCCCTCTGATCGCTTTTGGGCCCTCTATGTGGATGGATCTTCCAACATGTCGGGCGCAGGTGCAGGCCTGATCTTGGTCAGTCCGGAGGGAGTCATCGCAGAATACGCTCTACGTTTCGAGTTCTCCGCAACAAACAATGGAGTGGAATACGAAGCTCTGATCGCAGGACTAAGGATCACCAAAGAGCTGGGAATAGGTCAGCTCCGGGTGCACAGTGACTCTCAACTAGTGGTGGGACAAGTCAGCGGGAGTTACGAAACGTGGGAGGACAATATGGCCAAATACCTTGAGAAGGTAAAGGAGCTCACTCCCGCCTTTAGCAGCTTCAACATTAGACAGATTCCAAGGTTGAAAAATACCAGGGCTGACCTTCTCTCCAAGTTGGCGACGTCGGCTCCGATCGAATTGCCCCAAGGCGTTCTCTTTGAAGTTCTAAAGCACCCGAGTACAGAAGAATCGCGGCCCGTGATGGAGATTGACCACGAGCCCAGCTGGATCGACCCACTGATAATCTATCTCTAAGATAGAGTTCTCCCCCAGGATGCGAAAGAAGCTCGAAAGCTCCAAAATCAGGCCTCCCGGTACATCCTTTATGAGGGCAAGTTGTACAAGAGGTCATACTCCTTGCCCCTCTTAAAATATCTCCGGCCCTCGGAAGCTGACTACGCCTTGTGGGAAGTACATGAAGAAATTTACGAAAATCATTTGGGGGCTAGATCTTTATCCCACAAGTTGCTCCGCCAGGGATATTACTGGCCAACAATGCATCATGATTCGATTGAATATGTCAAAAAGTGTGATCGATGCCAGAGATACGCCAACGTCCAGAGACAGCCCGCCACCGAGCTCACACCCTTGAGTGCCCCATGGCCTTTTGCACAATGGGGGATGGACATTCTCGGCCCCTTTCCCCTGGCGTCTGGGCAAAGGAAGTTCCTCCTTGTAGCGATCGACTACTTCACCAAATAGGTTGAAGCCGAACCACTAGCGAAAATCACAGAAGCAAAAGTGCAAGATTTCGTCTGGAAGTCGATTGTGTGTAGATTCGGTCTGCCTAGAACCCTAATCACTGATAATGGACGGCAATTTGCGGGAGCAAAATTCGTCAAATTCTGTGAAGATCTGAACATCTCCCACAACTTCACATCAGTAGCCCATCCCCAGGCGAATGGCGAAGCTGAGGTGACTAATCGAACCCTTTTGCAGGGGATTAAGACAAGGCTCGAAAAAGCGAAGGGAACTTGGACGGACGAACTTTATCATATGTTGTGGGCGTATCGAACTACCCAGAGGCTACCTACGGGGGAGACCCCCTTTGCTTTAGCCTTCGGTACGGAAGCCGTCATCCCAATCGAGCTTAAACTCCCGTCGGCACGAGTCGTGGCATTCGATGAACATCAAAATTCGCAAAGTCTTAGAGCCAATCTCGACCTGCTGGAAGAAAGATGGGAGATAGCTCAGGTTCGAATGGCAGCCTACAGACAGAAAGTCGCTCGATATTACAACACCTGGGTCAAGAACAAAACCTTTAGAGCAGGAGATCTAGTGCTTCGACGAGCTGCTGTCTCGCAACCTCAGGATCGGGAGAAACTCGCCCCAAACTGGAAAGTATTGGGAATAGTGTCCCAAAGCCAATCGTCAGCCTGTTGATGGTTGTGCTCCTTTTTGTATTAGTACATGAATTATAAATAAATAAAAATTATTTTGGTATTTTTTCATCACAAATGTTTCATCTTCTAATGAACTCCTGTGTTGTGGTGAAGTCCTTAGGACTATTTAAACTCGACAAAGGAGGATTTGTTGCTTAGTCCTTAAACATGTTCGCGACCAAATGATACGTTGTTACCAAGGACGACAACGTTTATCGAGCATAGGTCATTGTGTGCCATATGGGTTGGTTGTCCTCATAACCAAAGAGTGTGGAGACACTGGTATGGCATACAGGTGAGATGTAATGGTACATCTGCACTGAACGTGACCAACTCCGGAGCTATTTCTACTGTCAAGATTTGCTCCGATGGGATATGGGTATAAATGTCCCTCCGACCTGAGACAGCCACGGTGACTTGCAAGCAACTCACTGCACTTAGACACTGGACTACCTGAATTTCTAATTCAGTGACGGAAGGTTGCTGGGTGTAGTCAAGTACTTGACTTGTCGGTGCGTGTATCAAGATGGGATTGACCACTCCAGTTTAGGAGCTGTGTATAGTCGTGTTTCAATTTAGCAAAACCTTGACCAGGGTAGTCCTAGTGAGGAGTCACAGGACTAATTGAGTTGAGCACGATTCGGATGATATCATCAGGGTTGACAGTTTAACCCTGAGTCGTCCTAAACACAGGGGTCAAAAGGGATGAATTATACGGTAACCATATTCACGTAGGTTCTGAATGTTGCGATTGTGATTATTCGACCTATCCAGTCATCGGGTACCATTGCTAGATAGTCACTTTGATTAGTACAGGAATTGATTCCTGTGCTACCGGTTTAGGTTCGAACCTGCGGGGTCACACACATTAGAGGTTCCTTTCTGATCTGATGGCTGATTATGAGTCTTATCTATCTGGGACTCTATGATTGAGAATTAAGATTCTCTAATCATGAGTTCCACACATTTTGGGTATCGGGGTCAAAATTTTGAATTTCAAATTTTGAATTTGAAATTTGAACTCTTTGATCAGGGTTTCATATCGATGGTCTCTGATGCCTGATTGCCCATCAGATTTGGACTCAATATTTATGAGAGATTTAATTAGTGATTTAATCACTAATTAACTCAATTTGATTGAATAATTATTTTTGGATCAAGTCCAATTGAATTGGATTCAGTTTGGATTGACCCGATTAGGTTAAATGTTGACCTAATCGCTAAGGTGGTTTAGTCCCTGATTTGATCAGGGGTTAGGTTTAGTTAATTTTTGATTTGATTAGGATTTTATTGAGCCTAATTAAGCCTAATTATGTTGGGTTTATTCTGGTCTAATTGTGCTTAACCTATTTTAAACTAGGTTGGCTCAATTTGAATCAAACCACCTTGTTTTAAATTCCCTGCGACACCCAACTTCCTTGCACCCATTTGAATTCACGAGAAGAAACTTCTCGTGAAATTTTTCTCACGTAAAACCCTTCCCCACGCCCTCATTTGTGCACCATATGGATGGATAAAATAATTAGTTAGCCATTCAAATTCAAAGCATGTTTGAATTTGAATGGATAACTTATCACTTACCCTTTCATCCTTATCTATTTTGTGCGCCACATTACTTACACGAGAAAAGGTTTCTCATGAAACATTTTCCACGCACAAAGAGCCACGCCCCTTCTCTTCTCACGCCCAAGAGGATAGGGATAAGTTGGTTTTTGTTTGAATTCAAATTTGATTTGAATTCAAATGTGTAACCTCTTATCTTTATCCTCTCACGCGGATAAGACACGTTCGACGTTGTTTTAAAAAGAGGAGAAAGGTGGGACGTGCGTAAAAATTTTAAGAGAGAAACTTTGGGGCGTGAGGAAGGCTTCTGCGTAAGGTGAAGGTCCAAAACCTTCCGAGAGAAAAAGAAAGAAAAGAGAGAAAATTGGGCGCAGGGTTTTTGGTGTGTACCCTAGGGTTTCTACCTAGGGTTCGGGAAGTGAGATTGGTGTGCCACGAGTGTCGTGAGTCCACCAAATTTTAGGGAGAGATCCATCAGCCTCTCAAGCAACTGTGCAGATGATCCGAAGTATCCGAGAAGTCGGCACACATCGATCGAAGGAGTTCGATCAACATCTGCCATCAAAAGGGTGAAATCACGAACTAGCATTCGTGAGGAGCTGATCAGACGGGAGCTTCGTGTGGACGATCCGCAGAGGTCAGATATTTGTGTGGCTGCGACGTGATGATCAGAGCCCCCCGACGGTGATCAGATTGTGGTGATCGACTACCCGCAAAAGGTGATGTGTTCTGAACACAGTACTGTAAAATGTTTACTGATTCAAATTTGAATTTCAAATTTAAATGCATGCTGTTGTATCATATTTAGATCCTAGTGTAGGGTTAATTAGTATTAATTAATGATATTAATTAATAATTCCGCTGTAAAATAGTAATTTTGAAAAAGTTTTAAAATTACCATTTTGCCCCTGCTCTAAATTTTCGCTTCAAATGGTATCAGAGCATGGTTCTAGAATATGATATACATATGCATGCGTAGATTAAGGTGTAATCTATAAGTTTAAATTTGAAATTCAAAATTTAAAATTCAAAATTCAAAAAGATTTGAAATTTGAAATTTGAAATTTGTTAGAAGTTTCAAATTTGAAATTCAAAATTTGAAATTTAAAATTTGGTTGAAATCTCAAAGTTGAAATTTGAAATTTGAAATTCAAAATTTGAAATTTGAAATTCAAAATTCAAAATTTGAAATTTGAAATTTGGTTGAAATCTCAAATTTAAAATTTGAAATTTGAAATTCGAAATTTGAAATTCAAAATTCAAAATTCAAAATTTGAAATTTGAAATTTGGTTGAAATCTCAAATTTAAAATTTGAAATTTGAAATTTGAAATTTGAAATTTAAAATTTGAAATTCAAAATTTAAAATTTAAAATTCAAAGATTGGAAATTCGAAATTTGAAATTTGGTTGAAATCTCAAATTTGAAATTTAAAATTTGAAATTTGAAATTCAAAATTTAAATTTTAAAATTGGTATATTTAGATATACTTGATCCAAGTAGCAAGTAATCTAATTGGGTTGGTTGCCATGGCCGTCCGGTCATAGGAAAAAAGTAGGGTTTAAAGGCCCTCTCTTCCCATTCGATGGGGTCTCCTATGGCGGTAGGGGTGCCGATGCAATTATATCTCATGCCGATGAAGCAGCGAAAGGACTTAATTAAGAAATTTATCATGAATGTGTTAGATTAGATCTAAAAAAAAATTTATGATTTATTTTGAGTTATTTTCTGTTATGAAATGAGCAATAGAATTGCTGTTTATGAAATGTGCGACCCGTTTGTGAAATGAGTTAACACATTTGGTGAACAGAAAATAAAATCTTTCAAATTTGAAAATTATTTTCAAAATGCCAAACCTTGACCCATCAGCTCAAGTACTTAATTAAAAGAATTAAGTGTTGTCTAGTAGATCTAGAATTGTGAATTAAGACCTAAGACAATTGCATAAACTTGTGGGTCAATGGGTTAGATGAATTAGGTCCATAATTGGGTTAGACCTAAGGTTAGTTTAAAAAATGGACTAAATGGAGTAATTGGTCAAATCTAATCAAAAGTTGAATTAGATTAGGTCAAGGATACTCTAGACTCAACTTCAATAGTTGTAGTTGAATGGGTCCATGTCTTTAACTAGACCAAGATGGACTTAATTCATGGCTACGCGGTGGAGCCCTATTTACTAAGTTGATCAAAATTAAAACTAATGAACCGGTTGGTGTCTAAGGTAAGTTCGGCAGTTTTGACCAGTGGTTCTTAAGCGGGAGCTACTCGCATTGATTCGATCATTGACGAGTTAATGGCAAATCCCCACCACTGATCTCACTTACCTGGCCAATCTGGTAAGTTAGATTTTGATTAGATCACTTGATGATTAGAGCTCACCCATGTCATTAGGTAAATCAGTGTGACTGATTTAGGTGCTCCTAATGCCAGCTTTAATTAAATCTTTTTTTTAATCTGACTTGGTGAAGTCAGTGGAAGGATTGAAATTGGCTGGATGATTTCTTCTCTACTATTCTTTAATAAAATCCTCAAAATTATTAGGTCCCTAAAATGATTAAGTTATAATGATAACTAAGTCATAGCCTCCCATTAAGTGAGTGATAATGAGTCCATTAGTTCAATGATCATTGGAGGCCCAAAGGCCTGGTGCTCATTGGCTAATGAAATTATTATTCATAATATGATAATTTGATTGAGTCTTTCTGATGGTGGTTAGGTTGGCCGGCCAAAGTCGGGCCTGATCATTTATTGGTCCGATTCACTAAATTAAGTCATGTTAATGGTTGGACCTAACCAGATCTTTTCAGTGGAGGCCAAAGCCTACTGATTAGGTTCTGGGGCAAAATCAATTACTAGAAGTTGTTTAGAGAAACAACTGGTTAAGAACCTACCCATAGATGCACATGGGTTGACCAACCAAAGTTGGGCTCGTGTGTAGTCTGTGTGGATTCTAGTATCCATTAAGGAATTAAAGTAATTTCTCGAATTGGAGGATGAGGCTACCAGTTCGTAAAAATATTGAGAAAAATTTTAGACTAAAGTCCAAGTCTTTAGTATTAATTTATGTACTAATAGAGGTCTCGTTTTCCTTTAAGCAGCTATGGCCACTACCCTGTCGCTCCGGTCATTATTAGATAATGACAAGCTCATGGGACCCAATTTCGATAGCTGGTATCGAAAATTGAAAATCGTCCTTGAGCATGAGCGGATCCTTTATGTAGTAACGGATCCAGCACCTGAGGAGCCAGCTCCGAACGCTAGTAAGGCGATCCGAGACACTTACTTGAAGTGGCTCAATGACCGCACCACCGTTCGATGTATTATGCTGGCAGCAATGAATGACGAGTTCAGCCGAAGGTTTGAGAATGCCTAGCCACAGGAGATGCTTCAAATGTTGAACGACTCCTTTGGCACGCCTGACGACGTTGAAAGGCACAAAACTAGTTATGCTATTTTCAATGCTCGAATGAGGGATGGGGCCTCAGTCACTGATCATGTACTGTACATGATCGAGATGATTGAGCACCTAAGCAAATTGGGCTTTCCTCTGCACGAGCAGCTCGGTAAGGATGCGATCCTTAATTCCTTGCCCAAGTCCTTCCTCCCATTCCTTACTCATTTTCGAATGACAAAACCTGCAGTAAACTACCACGGATTGTTGGGGTTGCTGCAGAACTTTGAGAAGGATCGCCAACTCCATAAAGAGTCGGTGAATGTAGTGGGAGGGTCTTCTTCTCGTCGTCAACCTTTTGGGAAGGGGAAGAAGAACAAGAAGAAGAAAAATAAGAAGGTGCAATCTCATGCTGGGACAGTAGCACGGGGTCAGACCAAGAAGTGCAAGCACGACCAGAGCCAGACGGAATGCTTCTTTTGCAAGAAGCACGGGCATTGGAAGAGGAACTGTCCTCAATACATTGCCTCCCTGGACCCGAACAGGCCAAAGAAGAAGCAAGGTAATTATATGATAACTCCTTGCAACTTTTCGATTTGTGATACTACTGCCTGGGTATTGGATACCGGAAGCCCTTATCATATTTGTAATTCGATGCAGGGTCTGCAGGTTAGTAGGAGATTTGATGAAGGCGAGAGGTTCCTGAATGTTGGAGATGGAAGCAAAGTTCCAGTTCTAGCTTTAGGAATCATAAGTCTTGTAATCAATTCTCGTAATGTAATTCTGAGTGAATGTCACTATTGTCTAAGTTTTTTATTAAATATTATTTCTGTAGGCCTTTTGGCCATGTACGGTTATGATTTTTTAATAAAAAGAAATATTTGCAATATCATTTTGAATGGTGTTACAATATTTGTTGGACAATTAAATAATAGAATTTACTTACTATCATAGCCTGTTAATGTGGTTCAAAAATTCGGTAAACGCTCTAGAATAGATAATGTGTCAGAAGTCTACCTTTGGCACTGTAGGCTAGGTCATATCAATAAGAACAGGATAAACAGGTTGGCTCAAGAAGAAATTCTTGAAGTTAGTGATTGTGAATCACTTCCAACCTGTGAGTCCTGTCTTCTTGGGAAGATGACCAAGTCACCTTTTACTGGAAAAGGTGAGCGAGCCGGTGAACTCTTAGGTCTGGTACATTCTGATGTATGTGGACCCATGAGCTCAAGTGCAAGAGGTGGATTTTTCTACTTCATAACCTTCACAGACGACCTATCTAGGTATGGGTAAGTCTATTTAATGAAGCATAAGTCGGAATCATTTGAAATGTTCAAACTATTCTGAAATGAGGTAGAAAAATAAACTGAGAAGTGTATTAAAACTCTTCGATCTGATCGAGGAGGTGAATACCTTTCCAATGAGTTTCTGACGTATCTAGGAGAGAATAAGATTCTCTCTCAGTGGACTCCTCCTGGAACACCACAGCATAATGGTGTGTCTGAAAGGAGGAATCGGACCCTGTTAGACATGGTTCGATCCATGATGGGGTTTACTGGTCTACCGATCTTCCTCTGGGGATATGCGCTCGAATCGGCTTGTTACCTTCTAAATAGAGTTTCGAGTAAGTCTGTAGCCAAAACGCCATATGAGATATGGATAGGACGTAAGCCAGTACTCTCGCACCTTAGGGTTTGGGGGTGTCCGGCTTATGTTAAACGTTTAATTACAGACAAGCTTGGACCTAGGTCTGACAAGTGTAATTTTATAGGGTACCCAAAAGAGACCAAAGGGTATTATTTCTACCTTGCTGATGAGCAAAAGGTGTTTGTCAGCCTTAAGGCAATCTTTTTAGAAAAGGAGTTCCTTAGTGAAGGAACTGTTGCCTCTAAAGTCGAACTTGACGAAGTTCGACAGGTGGAAGAATCGACACATATTACTGAACCTGAACCGGATTTGATTAGATCAGATCTGGAGCCCATTGATTATGCATCTTTAAGGCGGTCTGGTAGAGTACCACATCAACCGGACAAATACTATGGTTTCTTGGTCCGGGATGGTGATCCTGTCGAACTTGATGAAAACGATGAGGATCCGATCACCTACATGGATGCAATGCAGAGACCTGACTCTGAGAAATGGCTAGAGGCCATGAAATCCGAAATGGAGTCCATGAAGGTCAACGATGTGTGGACATTGGTTGACCCACCCGAAGGAGTAAAACCCATAGGGTGTAAGTGGGTCTTCAAAAGGAAGAGAGGCGCAGACGGAAAGGTGGAGACCTATAAAGCCCGTCTGGTTGCCAAGGGATATCGTCAACGTTATGGTATAGACTATGACAAGACGTTTTCTCCTGTGGCAATGCTCAAATCCATTCGATTATGCTTGCGATAGCTGCCCATCTGGACTATGAAATCTGGCAGATGGATGTGAAGACAGCTTTCCTAAACGGAGAGCTGGACGAAGAGGTGTATATGATACAACTTGAAAGGTTCACATCCACAGATGAGTCTAAGGTGTGCAAGCTACAGAGATCCATTTATGGACTTAAGCAGGCATCTCGGAGTTGGAACATACATTTTGATTGGACGATCAAAACGTATGGCTTCGTTAAGAACGGAGAAGAGCCCTGCATTTATAAGTGAGCTAATGGTCCAGTAGTAGTATTTCTTGTATTGTATGTGGATGACATTCTCTTAATCGGAAATGATGTCCCTGCATTACAGGGAATAAAGATTTGGCTATCGTCACAGTTCTCCATGAAGGATCTGGGAGAAGCTTCCTACATCCTAGGGATGAGGATCTATAGGAATAGATCCAAAAAGTTACTTGGCTTATCCCAGTCCACGTACATTGATACTATGCTAAAAAGGTTCAGCATAAAAAATTCCAAGAAAGGCTATCTACCGATAGGCCATGGAATTTCTCTCTCGAAGAGGGATTGTCCGACAACATCTCAAGAGAGAGAGCGTATGGGTAGGATTCCATATGCTTCGGCAGTGGGATCTATCATGTACGCCATGACATGTACACGACCAGATGTGGCATACTCACTAGGGGTAGTGAGTAGATACCAATCTGATCCAGGAGAGAATCACTGGAAGGTTGTTAAAACCATCCTGAAGTATTTAAGAAATACTAAGGACCAGTGGCTTATATATGGTGAATCGGACTTGAGACTTATAGGGTTTACAGACTCTAGTTTCCAGTCTGATCGCGATGATAGCAAGAGTGTGTCAGGATTTATTTTTACCCTTAATGGTGGGGCTGTCTGCTGGAAGAGTTCCAAGCAGCACACTGTGGCTGATTCAGTATGCGAGGCGGAGTATATTGCTGCATCAGATGCTGCCAAAGAAGCGGTGTGGCTGAAAAAATTTATCATCGAGCTCGGAGTAGCACCCTCCCTTGTTGGTTCAGTTCTGCTCTACTGCGACAGCTCTGGAGCCATTGCTCAGGCGAAGGAACCAAAGGCACACCAGCGGATGAAGCATATTCTGCGCCGCTACCATCTCATCCGGGAGATCGTGGATCGAGGTGACGTCGACCTTCAGAAGATCGACGGGAAGGAGAACCTGACCGACCCATTCACTAAAGCCATTGCGGTGAAGGAGTTCAACGACTACAAGTCGAAGATGGGTATTAGATACTGCACCGATAGGCTTTAGGCCAAGTGGGAGATTGTTGGGAATAGTGTCCCAAAGTCAATCGTCAGCCTGTTGATGGTTGTGCTCCTTTTTGTATTAGTACATGAATTATAAATAAATAAAAGTTATTTTGGTATTTCTTCATCACAAATGTTTCATCTTATAATGAACTCCTGTGTTGTGGTGAAGTCCTTAGGACTATTTAGACTCGACAAAGGAGGATTTATCGCTTAGTCCTTAAACATGTTCGCGATCAAATGATACGTTGTTACCAAGGACGACAATGTTTATCGAGCATAGGTCGTTGTGTGCCATATGGGTTGGTTGTCCTCATAACCAAAGAGTGTGGAGACACTGGTATGGCATACAGGTGAGATGTAATGGTACATCTGCACTGAACGTGACCAACTCTGGAGCTATTTCTACTGTCAAGATTTGCTCCGATGGGATATGGGTATAAATATCCCTCCGACCTGAGACCGTTACAGTGACTTGCAAGCAACTCACTGCACTTAGGCACTGGACTACCTGAATTTCTAATTCAGTGACGGAAGGTTGCTGGGTGTAGTCAAGTACTTGACTTGTCGGTGCGTGTGTCAAGATGGGATTGACCACTCCAGTTTAGGAGCTGTGTACAGTCGTGTTTCAATTTAGCAAAACCTTGGCCAGGGTAGTCCTAGTGAGGAGTCACAGGACTAATTGAGTTGAGCACGATTCGGATGATATCATCAGGGTTGACAGTTTAACCCTGAGTCATCCTAAACACAGGGGTCAAAAGGGATGAATTATACGGTAACCATATTCACGTAGATTCTGAATGTTGCGATTACGATTATTCGACCTATCCGATCATCGGGTGCCATTGCTAGATGGTCACTTCGATTAGTACAGGAATTAGTTCCTGTGCTACCGGTTTAGGTTCGAACCTGCGGGGTCACACACATTAGAGGTTCCTTTCTGATCTGATGGCTGATTATGAGTCTTATCTATCTGGGACTCTATGATTGAGAATTATGATTCTCTAATCATGAGTTCCACATATTTTGGGTACCGGGGTCAAAATTTTGAATTTCAAATTTTGAATTTAAAATTTGAACTCTTTGATCAGGGTTTCATATCGATGGTCTCTGATGCCTGATTGCCCATCGGATTTGGACTCAATATTTATGAGAGATTTAATTAGTAATTTAATCATTAATTAACTCAATTTGATTGAATAATTATTTTTGGATCAAGTCCAATTGAATTGGATTCAGTTTGGATTGACCCGATTAGGTTAAATGTTGACCTAATCGCTAAGGTGGTTTAGTCCCTGATTTGATCAGGGGTTAGGTTTAGTTAATTTTTGATTTGATTAGAATTTTATTGAGCCTAATTAAGCCTAATTATGTTGGGTTTAATCTGGTCTAATTGTGCTTAACCTATTTTAAACTAGGTTGGCTCAATTTGAATCAAACCACCTTGTTTTAAATTCTCTGCGACATCCAACTTCCTTGCACCCATTTGAATTCACGAGAAGAAACTTCTCATGAAATTTTTCTCACGTAAAACCCTTCCCCACGCCCTCATTTGTGCGTCATATGGATGGATAAAATAATTAGTTAGCCATTCAAATTCAAAGCATGTTTGAATTTGAATGGATAACTTATCACTTACCCTTTCATCCTTATCCATTTTGTGCGTCACATTACTTACACGAGAAAAGGTTTCTCATGAAATATTTTCCATGCACAAAGAGCCACGCCCCTTCTCTTCTCACGCCCAAAAGGATAGGGATAAGTTGGTTTTCGTTTGAATTCAAATTTGATTTGAATTCAAATGTGTAACCTCTTGTCTTTATCCTCTCACGCGGATAAGACACGTTCGACGTTGTTTTAAAAAGAGGAGAAAGGTGGGACGTGCGTAGAAATTTTAAGAGAGAAACTTTGGGGCGTGAGGATGGCTTCTACGTAAGGTTAAGGTCCAAAACCTTCCGAGAGAAAAAGAAAGAAAAGAGAGAAAATTGAGCGCAGGGTTTTTGGTGTGTACCCTAGGGTTTCTACCTAGAGTTCGGGAAGTGAGATTGGTGTGCCACGAGTGTCGTGAGTCCACCAAATTTCAGGAAGAGATCCATCAACCTCTCAAGCAACTGTGCAGATGATTCGGAGCATCCGAGAAGTCAGCACACATCGATCGAAGGAGTTCGATCAACATCTGCCATCAAAAGGGTGAAATCACGAACTAGCATTCGTGAGGAGCTGATCAGATGAGAGCTTCGTGTGGATGATCCGCAGAGGTCAGACATTTGTGTGGCTACGACGTGATGATCAGAGCCCCCCGACGGTGATCAGATTACGGTGATCGACTACCCGCAAAAGGTGATGTGTTCTGAACACAGCACTGTAAAATGTTTACTGATTCAAATTTGAATTTCAAATTTAAATGCATGCTGTTGTATCATATTTAGATCCTGGTGTAGGGTTAATTAGTATTAATTAATGAGATTAATTAATAATTCTGCTGTAAAATAGTAATTTTGAAAAAAATTTAAAATTACCATTTTGCCCCTGCACTAAATTTTCGCTTCAGGAAGGACCGTATGAAGTCAAAGAAGTAGTCCGACCCGGAGCTTATTATCTTAAGGAACTCGGAGGAGCCGACCTCCCGTGACTATGGAGCTCGAAAAACTTACGGATGTACTACCAATAACTTCATTTTAATCGAAAGTTGCATACCTGTATGTCTTTGGACAATTCAAACAAACTGTATCAGAAACTAAAGGAAAACCTCGTCCCGACAAAGTCGAAGGCCCGGTTCCATTTAGACCGGATGGGGGGAGAGGCCCTGCAACGCCCATATGCGCCCCCACAGCCCTGTTAGGGACAGGAGAAAAACCTCGCCCTAACTTGAGCAAAGTCGAAGGCCCGGTTCCATTTAGATCGGATGGGGGGAGAGGCCCTGCAATACCCATATGCGCCCCCACAGCCCTGTTAGGGACAGGAGAAAAACCTCGCCCTAACTTGAGCAAAGTCGAAGACCCGGTTCCATTTAGACCGGATGGGGGGAGAGGCCCTGCAATGCCCATACGCGACTCCACAACCCTGTTAGGGACAGGAGAAAAATCTCGCCCTAACTTGAGCAAAGTCGAAGGCCCGATTCC
The DNA here is from genome assembly GCF_000442705.2 of Elaeis guineensis. Classification (NCBI taxonomy): domain Eukaryota; kingdom Viridiplantae; phylum Streptophyta; class Magnoliopsida; order Arecales; family Arecaceae; genus Elaeis; species Elaeis guineensis. The sequence continues at coordinate 99,582,872 of NC_025993.2, read as the reverse complement.
ATTTAGACCGGATGGGGGGAGAGGCCCTGCAACGCCCACATGCGCCCCCACAGCCCTGCTAAGGATGGAAGGAAAATCTCACCCTACCTTGAGCAAAATCGAAGGCCCGGACTCCTACGGGAGCCGAGCTCCGTCCGCGACTTCTACCGCAAGGAGGACTCCGCTCGGACTCCCACGGGAGCCGGGCTCCGTCACTAACTTCAACCGATGGTAAGTTCCGCCCAGACTCCTACGAGAGCCGGGCTCCATCACCAACTTCGACTAATGATAAACTCCGTCCGGACTCCTACGGGAGCCGGACTTCGCACCTTACTTTAATTGCAGGAAGATGCCGCCCAGACTCCTACGAGAGTCGGGCTCCGTCCGCAACTCCAATCACAGGGAGGACTCCGCTCCGCCCAGACCCCTACGGGAGTCGGGCTCCGTCACCAACTTCAACGGCTGGTAATCTTCGTTCGGACTCCCACGGGAGTCGAACTTCGTCCCGACTTCGCCTACGGGAACCGAACTCCCGTAGCCTCGCTGAGAGCGGAGGAAAAATTCCAGGCAAAAAAGAAAAAGGAAGGCGATGGGCCACATCAGCGACGATTGAAAAACAAACAGCATCCAAGGTGAGGAGAACCCTGTCACGGCAAGGATTGGGGCCCTCATCAGGAATCCCAGCTTTCAAGAAAGCTTTCTACGCAAATCCAAGATAGGACAACTTCCTCGAGGTGACAGAAGCTCAGACCTCCGAGCTCAAGCCCTGAGGGGGGACACCAAGCCCGAATGGCCCCCAGGCGAGTCTGCAGCCACTGGCGGAAAGGATGGATCGATATGATGGCAACCGAGTATCTTTGAGTGATGCAAAAATTGAAACAGAGCTCGGCAAACGATAATTCAACATGAATAAAAGAGCCACCGATGACCTAAGGACGACGTCAAAAAAAAAAAAAGAAGAAGAAGAAGAAAAGATGAGAAAAGGAAGGAAGTTCGGCAGACAACAATTCACGAGGTAACAAAATCTCCTTCTCATTTTTCAACTAACAAGATGTACGTTACAAGACCCGGAGGGCCAGAAAAGAATACATTATTACAAGGCTCGAAACACTGCTTGGAAAGGATACACCGGAGGCCGCTTCAAGCTGCAAACTTCTCTTCCCGTTCCTGTCCTTCCCAGCCTGTTTTCCGACGCATGTGGCAGACCTATCGGCTCTCGCCCCGCCTTGTTTCGCTCCACCTCTGAAATCCCATCCCCAAGGGGAAAAGGATGGGATAGATTCCAGGGGGCAGTCAGGGCAATGGCAGCGGCGATGAAGACCTGTTTCAAGAAGAACCGGAGTCACCTTGGAGGCAGCGGCGGCGCCAGAGATATGCACTATCACCAAACGCTCCGCAACAACCACCGTCCAAAGTGTTCCGGTAAGGTCAGCATGCGCTACTTCCACCATCCCTGCAACAAGTTTTACTGCCTCATCATCGACACCGACCGCTTCTAGTCCCTCGGCCCCGACAATATCAAGGATCCCGCCACAGCTTGCGACGACAGCTCTACCCTCCTGACCGGTGTCATCCCGTCTTGCTACTCCGAAATTCTCAGGCAGAACGCCTTTACCGACGGTCTCCATCATTAAACCCCTGTTGTTGAAGGAATTCTTCCTCAAACCCCCTTTGAAGCGACGGGGACCTTCAGCGGCCGCTCGATGACCGGAGAACTCGCAGACCGCTGTTCCCCTTCTTGCCTTCCTCCAAGCCCTTGGCATCCTCTTGAGGATGGCCTCTGAGGTGGAGGACCTGGCGGGGAAGCCCCTTAAAGAGGAATCGGGGGGCTGAGGATGGCAGAGAGACGGCAAGGACCGGCGCGGAGGATGCTCGGAGTTGGCAGGGGCACCGAGGGAGTGGCTGAGTAGCTAGGCTCTCAGACGAAAGAAAGGTGCCATCTTTTAGGCGGAGTAAAGCCCCGAAGGAAGGGTAGGGGGTTTAAATAGGCAGCGGATCTTAGCGCAATTATTGTGGTGGGTATCCCTAGACCAACCGGTGCTTCCCACGTGTCTCGCGTGTCCCACTCGCCGCTATCGAGGATTGACTGTTTGCAAATTTCCACGGTGCGACGCTTGGGATCGCATCTCGGTGGGAGTTCCAAAAAGACTCTTCGGATCACCCTAATCGGAAAAAGGGCTCTGGCATGCGCGCATTAAATGCCGACATATCCGAGGGCGGTTGCGCCGGGACGTCAGGGAGGGAACTTCGACTGCGACAACCTCTCTGAACTTCTTTCATTCAAAATTCAAACTCGAAAGTGAGGGGACTGGTGTTGGGTATAAAATACCCTCGATCGAAGTTCTTGGCGGAATTGACCCTCGCAAGTCTCTTCCGACTTTCGACTGCCGTTGGTGAACTCCCATCACTCCACCCGGATTCCTACGGGAACCGGGCTCCGTCCTCGACTCCAACGACTGCAGACAGACTTCGTCCGGACTCCTACGGGAGCCGGACTCCGCCCACGACTTCGATCGCAAGTAGACTCCGCCCGGATTCCTACGGGAGCCGGGCTCCATCCTCAACTTCAACTGCTAGAAGACTCCGCCCGGATTCCTACGGAAGCCGAGCTCCGTCCTCAACTTCAACTGCTAGTAAGCCTTGTTCGGACTCCTACGGGAGCCAGACTTCGCCTTTGATTTTAATTGCAGGAAGACTCCGCCCGGATTCCTACGGGAGTCGGGCTCCGTCCTCGACTCCAACGGCTGCAGACAGACTTCATCCGGACTCCTACGGGAGCCGGACTCCGCCCACGACTTCGACTGCTAGAAGACTCCGTCCGGATTCCTACGGGAGCCGGGCTCCGTCCTCGACTCCAACGGCTGCAGACGGACTTCGTCCGAACTCCTACGGGAGCCGGACTCTGCCCACGACTTCGACCGCAAGTAGACTCCGTCCGGACTCCTACGGGAGTCGGGCTCCGTCCTCAACTTCAACTACTAGTAAGCCTTGTCCGGACTCCTACGGGAGCCGGACTTCGCCTTTGATTTTAATTGCAGGAAGACTCCGCCTGGATTCCTACGGGAGCCGGGCTCCGTCCTCGACTCCAACGGCTGCAGATGGACTTCGTTCGGACTCCTACGGGAGCCAGACTCCGCCCACGACTTTCGACTGCGGGAAGACCTCGCCCAAACTCCTACGGGTACCGGACCTCGCTACCGACTCCAACCGAACTTCGGCCGACAAGTCTGGACCCCCTGGCGAGCCACAGTAACGGCCACAACACTGCTCCACTCCCTGCGGCGGACCCTACGCAGCTCCATCACTCCCTGACAGGCCGTATTAACGGCCACGATTCTACTCCACTCCCTGCGGCAGATCCTGTGCGATTCCACCACTCCCTGACGAGTCACGACAGCGGACGCTGCTCCACTCTCCGTAACTGATTCCACGTGACGAGCCACGGCGATAGCCACGATCCCACTCCACTACCCTCCGCAATAAATTTCTTCTGACTCTGGGCGGCCCACTACCAGACGGTTACAGGCGTCGCTATCAATTTGTTGCCCCCTCCGTCTATAAAAGGGAGACCCCAGATACGTTATTCGATAAGCTCTCATTTTTACCTAAAAACTCTACTAAAATTTTCGTTCGAGCACTCCATTCTTGTTGAGGCAGAGAACTGACTTAAGCATCGGAGGGTCTTGCCGGAGCAACCCCAGCTCCGGTTTAGATTTCTTTTGCAGGTCCCGGCGGCGACCACAACTCCCTCGACTCCAGCTTCTCCAGCGCAAGTGGATTTTTGCACCAATAATGACCATCAAGTTTATCAGAATGGATTAATATTTTTGGATCACTGGATCAGATTCGATCACCCCTCGTTGGACCGTCATTTCTTAGTCATCCTCTAGATTCTCTCAACAAAACACTTGGCATAACAGACCAAAGATAGAGAACCTTAACTTTAGGGCCGAAAATGAATCGGATACGGAACGGATACTAGTATATTTGTATCCATATTTATTTTATTTAACGAATACAGATATGGATACAGATATTCATCGGATGTGAAAATTCATATCTATTTTTAAGCGGATATAGATATAAATCGGATACTGAAAATATGGATATAAATACAGATATAAGTTAGATGATTAAACTTTATGGTTATAGAACAAAAGATATTACTAAGTAAATGATAATCAAGCGAATAGCATGTTAATGTAGTCATTTATTTTTCTTAAAAATTTGTGAGTGCTATATTAAAGTAAACAGGATTATAAATGGAATCTAATATTCGAATATAGATTGGATAGTTGTCTACCCATATCCATATCCATTTTTCTTTAACAGATACGAATATTAGTCGGATGCTCAAATTTCTATCCATATCCGGATAGATTCTGATATGAAAATAGATTTGGATGAATAGTATCCAATACACTTAATCCCCTATTAACTGTATTACACAAAACACAGAGAACTATTTGACCCTGTGGAGGGTTAAATAAGTCATTTTGGACCAGTATTACCAGCAAGCAGCCTGTGGAAGAATGTGGCATCATAATAGCTTTTAAAACTTTTGTGCTTTAATTAAATTAACATAAACAAGAACCAAAAAAAAAACAGTCGTGCACAAAGGTGACCATTCCGATTACAACAAAACAGCGCACGGTGAGGCTTATCATCTAATTTAGTTCACTGGAAATTACATAATCCTATCAATGAAATTATGTAATTAACACATAGGGCACTCACAAAGAACAAAAAACAGCTATCAACTGACGGCCAAAGAAACATTTAGATATTACCTTCCTTAAGCCAGCAATACCTCTTACTTTATGCTTTTTGGCTGAACCAGGTAAGCTTTTGACTTGACTGGTATTCTTACTAGAATCTACTGAACTGGTGGATTTCTGCAATACATCAATAGCTAAAAGTAACTTAGACATGATAATGGCAGTTATTAGCTTGTGTGTAAGAAAGGAGTTTACCTTTTGGTCACTGCCAATAACTTTCTCAACATGAAAACCATCATCATCTTTCTTTCCATTTCTAGATGCACTGCTTCTAACGTTGGCAGGCAAGAGGCTAATAATTTTGAATCAGTAGATCCAGTCATCCCTTTATCCATCAACCTTTTTCCAAAGGAAATGTGTGTCTTCTCATCCACCTCAATAGAATGTGTGCAAGGAATTTCTCTGCTTTCCCTGCTACTTCAATTGTACATTTGTCCCTTTTTCTTTTTCCAGATGCTGCAACTTTTTCATTATTATTTTTCTTAGACATCTGTCCACTTCCAAGATAATAATGCTGCAACTTTCGTGAAAAAAACTTGAATTTGAAAAAAGATTGAATTTGACATAAATAATATTTTGATAATACTACATATTAGAAATTGATTTCGAACTGATAAATTTTATATACCTATTTTTTATAAATAATTATTTATTTTATTGATTAATTTAATTTAATTGAAGTGTTCATTGCTTGCTGGACTGTCTATCTCATTATCCATATTTTACTATTTTATAAATCTTAAAAATTAAGATGACATGAGAATATGCATGGAAGATTGATTAGAAGTAGAACTTTAATACCTTTATTTTAAATTAAAAATTTTATTGAAACTTGATATAAGATCTTTTGAATCTTGTTGAAGTTTATGGGACATTAAAATTGGATTTTAGTTAGTTGAATTTTGAAATTAATTGATTAATTATTTCACTATTTGCTTTATGATATTAGGATAAGATGTGTTGCATGTTCGTAGGAAGTGTTCTCTATGAGTATGCAGCGGTTGTCACGACCCCTAACTCGTGATCTTAAGTCAAAATAGTATGTAATTAATATAGCATAGTATATAGCTTTAGATATGCATAAGCATTTGTATACCACTGTACACACTTAATATGCCATGATACACACTATTATACCACAATGCATAGTTAATATAATACATTGTATAGATTATATAGCACAACACATAGTTAATATCATATAGTATACAGTTAATTAATTTCCCTTTTTATATAGTTACTAGATACATGTACATATTTAATATACCACTGTACGCACTTCATGTACCATAATACATAGTTAATATACTACAGTGCACAGTTAATATAACACAATATTATACAACCCTAGGTATGTGTATGCACTTAATATAGTAGTGTACACTGTTAATATGTTATGATACATACTTAATATGCCATAGCTATAGTTAATATAATATAGTACACAAATAATATACTATGGTACATACTTAATGTCATATAGTATACAGTTAATATCCTCCGGTATATAGTTTCTAGGTACATATACAAGCTTAATACAGTACTGTACACACTTAATATGCCGTGGTATATAGTTAATATATCATGGTGTATAGTTAGCATAATATACATCCCTTGCTGTGTACGCACTTAATATACCATTGTGTGCACTTAATATGCCACGATACATATTTTTAATATTCTGTAATATACGGTTAATATCCTCCAATACATAGCAAACATAATACAGTACACAGATAATTTGTCACGTACAGTACAGGGAATGATATATAGCAAACATAATACAGTAGCCATGCCAATGAGGACATCACGACCTACACCAAGCCTCTGTGAGGGGCGCTGCCTGTAAGATCTAGACCGCAACATGTGCCGCTACTTCAAATAGTCTTGGGAGATAGCCAAGGGTATCAGGGGATCCTATTGCCAAGGCTATTGGTGGAGCCTGACGGGATGCAGGCTATCGTAACCTAGCGCCGCCTCTCATCTCCAGCCAAACGCCTAGCAAAGTCGAATACACTTCTAGTCAATCAAAAAAATATCTAAATATACTCCAATGGCAAACTTCTGCCAAGAGGGAGGGATGGGATGAGGAAGTTGAGCACGTGATTTTTTTTTTTTTTTCCTGAGTAGGTGAACAGGTAGGCGGGAAAGGGTAGAGTTGGCATTTCAGAGTGACAAGGGATGCGATAGGGCCCGATGTTAAAAAACAATATCGGACCGGCAATCATATAATCGGTCAATTGAGACCTCCCATTAAAATGGGGTTCACAAGGACTGGTAATTAAATATCCGGTCAATCGGGACTTCCCATTACTGCGGGATTCACGGAAAGACTGCTAAATGGGCGCGGATCCTTTTGTTGTGCATCACAAAGTACGATGAATCACATGCATCATTCATCGCACGATGGGGGACCGCAAGAAAATATGGACCGTGCAATTCACGCCGCACGCGATCTTATGCAGTCACCTACCGTAGGATAGACGATGTGCGTGATGCATCGATCGCATCATGCGATGCATCGTGGGTATCATACAAAATACAAGTGCTAATTAAATATATCTAATAAATAAATAAATAAATGTGGGGGAGCATCTTACTTACATCACCTTCTCCAAAAAGGCATATATATATATCACAGCCACCCTAGCATGAAGTGATCTCCCCATATCTCCGAATACTTCCGCCTCCAACACAACGACCCAAGCCGCAAAATACCCATGAGTTCAGCTCCTTTGCCCGTGACTCTTTCACAATATGGGCAGTCGGTAACTCGGCCGCCCCCACCGCCACATTCGTCTTATTATTCTTCTCCCCCATCGGCCCTTCCATTAATGTCACACCATCAGATTGCGGCAGCAACCGAAATGCTCGATCCACTGCTGCGACACTACATGACGTCATTGGCTAGTTCCGATCCGGTGGTCAAAGTACCGGTGGGGAAAGACGAGGAGGAAAGAAGGGCAGAGGGGCTCAGGCAAAAAGTCTGGATCAAGGAGATGCGAGGCTGGCTCATGATCCTCGCCACCCTCGCCGCCTCCGTAACATACACCGCCGGGCTAAACCCTCCCGGTGGCTTTTGGCAGGACGACTCAAAGCCATCTCCGGATAGCGGCAGTCAGGCGCACACTGCTGGGAATCCGGTGTTGGCCGACAAAAGTCCGACTCGATACACGTTGTTCTTTGTGTCCAACACCATGGCTTTCGGGTGGTCGATAGCCATCATCGTGCTGCTCTTGAATCCGAGCATCTTCCATGCTGAGCAGAGGCTGGTTTGGCTCCAGGGTTTGGTGCTTCTAGACATGCTCACCTTAGCGGTGGCTTTTGTGGTAGGCAGCGCTCCGTTCTCAGGAGGCACCGCCTTAATCGTGGCTGCGGTTTTTTCGCCCTTCTTGTATCTTATTCTTATGGCCCGGGCATTCCCGAATAAACAGCTGGCGGGGCAAACGTCCAGCCAGGAAAGGGATGTTGAGTTACGAGCAATGGGGCAACAAACTTCCCCAGGTCGTTAGGAGGTAATTTCGCTTAGGACCCGCTTGGTTTGTGGGATGATGTTGTTGGAGTAAGGGGAGAGGAAAGATGGAAAGTTTGCAAATAAGAATGGCTTTAAGAAATATGCGATAAGTCTTTAGGATATAATGAAGCCCCAATGTCCGATTGTGTACTTTTGCTCTGTTGTGTTGTTTTGATATGATTGAAGATGTGATGAAGCCCCAATATCTGATTATGTTTTTGTACTGTCTATTGTTTTGACATGTTCTGCATGTGGTTTGATAGGATTGAAAATGTTGACCATAGGCTTTGCTCTCATAATGTTTTTGAAAAGATGCCAACCAACCAATCACCACAATGATTGGCTGGTTGAGATATAAAACAAACACTAAAAGTTATATTATTTTAAAAATACCTAACAATCCTTCATTATTTTCAAAATAAATTTATTTTCTCAAGTCAATAATAATTCTTGAATGTTATGCACAAATGAAGATATCTTATGATTTGAATTTTCACTTAATGAGGATAAGTTGAAGCTAATTAGAATGATATGGTAGACTAGCCTTTGAGCCAACGATTTAATTTTGACTAGCTGAACATATTTTCACACATAAAATTTTTGTACTGATGGATGCTCAATATAAGCCGAAACTTTTATGACCCTATGTCTGTATCCTTTGCATGAGTGCATTAAGAGCCAAGTCTATAGCTCCAAGAAGCAACCTCACTTCACACTCATATAAGTAGGCTCTATTGAAAACACTCTCGTAACTAACGTACTTCAAGAGAATTCTATTATAGGTCTATTAAAAGCATTTAGCTTATCCTTCCCTTTATATGTTATGGGTATCGAGTACTTTCACTTTGAGATGGTATTAAAATTATAGTGCTTGCAATCACTCTTATGATTTACTTTGTCTCATTGAACTCAAGACTTGATATTGTATCAAGCATTAAGTTGAGGTTTTATCATTGGTGATCTTGAAATATGAGCTTGAGTTCTAAACCTTTTGATATTTTAAACATCAAATCCCTGGCAAGTCCCTTTGTTAATGGATCTGTCAAATTTTGACTTGATTTTACAAAATCAATAATGATCGTTCCATTTAAAATTAATTATTTTACACAGTTGTGCCTTAGTCTAACATGTCTGGACTTTTCGTTATATACTTTATTATATGCCAATACTCTTAATAGTGTGGCCTCACTATCATAATGTATAGATATAAGTGGCAATAATTTAAGCCATAAAAGAATCTCAGATCAGAGATTTCTTAATCATTCAATTTCTTTGTTTGCTGAAGCTAAAGCAATATACTCTACTATTATGGTAGGATCTGCTATACATGTTTGCTTCTTAGATCTCCAAGAAATTATACCTCCACCAACCATGAAGATCTATCCATTTGTTGAAGCATGATCTTCTTTATTTGTAACCAACTGGAATCCATATATCCTTCTAAAATAGAAGGACATCCTCAATAATTAATGCCATAATTCATAGTTTTCTTTAAGTACTTTAGAACTCTATGTATTGTATGCTAATAAAAATTACTTAGATTACTTATATATCTACTTAACTTTCTAAAAGTAAAATTATGAGATAAAATTTTTTAAGTAATCTCAACTTATTCTAAACTAGTACCAAAAATTAACATATCATCTACATACAAATAAATAATAACACCTTTTCCATTACTAAATTTATTATATATTCATTTGTCAAATTCATTTATTTTATAGCCATTGGCAAGCATACAATTTGATCAAATTTTTGATGCCATTTCTTAAAAGCTTATTTTAATCCATATAAAGACTTAACAAGTTTGCATATTTATGTTCTACAAACCTCTCAGGTTAATCCATATATACTTTTTCATCTAATCACCATTTAAAAATATGATTTTTATATCTATTTGATTAATAACCAACTTATAAATAGATGCAAGAGAAATTAGTAATTTAATAGTTGCAATCTTAGCTACTGGTGCATATATATCAAAATAATCAATTTCTTATTTTTGTAGAAAGTCTTTGGCTACTAACCTATCTTTTAATTTATCAATGGTTCCATCTATTTTTATTTTCTTCTTAAAAATTTATTTACAATCAATTGGCTTAGAACTTAGTGTGAGGTCAACTAATTTGCATGTATTATTATCCATAATAGAATCCATTTCTTCATTAATAGCTTTTTACCAAAAGACAACATCTTGAGATTTCATTGCCTCTTCATAAGTTATAGAGTCTGTTTCTATATTAAAACTATGTGGTATATGCTTACCAAAGGATTCTCTAGTCCTTTCTACTAAGAACATAAAGAAATGCAATTCCAAGATTTTTGCTTCTCTAACTCTTTTACTTCTAGGTTCAAGATTTTCTTCCATCATTCTCTTCCAAAAAATAAACACATTCTTTAGGTCTAAAAATTGAATTAAATCTATTTTCATTAAATATGACATCTCTTGAATGAATCACAGTATTGACTGTAGGATGAGTGTCCTAGAAGTCAATTATTGATAGACACATTATGTAATTTCAGGATATAAATTTATATTTCTAAAATATTTATTATTAATAAAAGATAATTTTTATTTTCAATCATATTTTTATGTATCTTAGATTTATCTTAAAAATTAATAGATAATTTTGTATATTCTCAAGATGTTAAAAATTTGAGATATACATTATTGATTAATTTTTAAATACTCCCAATTAGAAGATCATCATGGAGGATAGTGGTCGATCTAATTAGATCGGTGTACAAATCACCTCCCTTCTAGACAGATGAGTCTTGAATTTGCAGTGTGGAGACACTGGAGTAAGAGTGTAGGTGTTTGTTAGAGAATAACTTGTACTAAGTATGACCAATACGAGAAATCACTTGGATGTCTACTCATTCATTAGTTATCTTCTCGATACTGCAGTTGTATGAGTGGTTCTTTGATATATAGTGCATCAACTATTTATAGTGAGACTACTGTAATTTAACTGTACGTTCACTTGATCTCTAGTCATTTGAGTATTTACTATGTATGTTAGCCACGGTGGATTCAAGTTCGCTATTTGAAGAGGATGCACTTAGATAAAATCTATCAATCTTGATAGAAAAGGTAAAGTCTTATACATTTCACAAGATTGGGTTCAGAAAGTCTTTAGCCAATGCAAGTATGAATACTGAAAATTTTTTTTCATAGGATTCATAAGTGAACTCGAGTCAAGCCAATCTGGTATATGACTGATGTTAGAGTTTGACGAGTTCTTTATGATTTTTGTTAAGTTGGGATTCATGATAGAAGAACTAAATCATACAGTAACTACACCTAGAGATTCATGATCGATGACCCTCGAAGGACAGAGTTAAAATTATTTCAACCTAACAAAAAGAGTTTTGATAATATTATGATGGAGATCATAATATATCTCATTACCAGATAGAATAAAACCTATGAGATCACATACAAAAAAGGCTCTTGCCTGATCAGATTGTTGATTAACGATTATGAATCATTGAAAGACATAATCATCAATATGATTAATGATTAATCTTATATAAAAATTATAATTAATTAATTTATTAAATATTAATAAATTATAGAAAGATTAATTAACAATTAGACTGTTAGTTAACTCAATTTGATTGAGCATTGAGGTTCGGATAAAATCTAATTGAATTGGATTCAATTTGATTTGGATTGGATTTGACTGGATCAAGTCTGAATGCAAGAGAGATTAATTTTTGATTTGATCAGAACTTGAGTTTAGTTAATTTTTAATTAGATTGAGATTTAATTAAGAAGATTGAGTTTCTAATTGGATTAGATTTCCTCCTCTCCTTGGGTTCAACCAAACCTGATTTGGATTAAACTAAAATTAAAACACCCAAAGTCCCAGGTGACTAGGACTCTCTCTCCCTTGCACATGCCCTAACATCCACGAGAAAAAACTCACGCTAAAGAGTTTGGCATGAATTGTTTCTTTATGAAAGAGAGGGGTACAAAAAGAAGGGCGGCATCTCATGTGATGAGTCATCATCCTTATCCCTAACTAATTTGAATTTAAATCAAATTAAAGAGTGGATAAGATGAAAATAAATCAAGGGATAAAGGGAAAGAAATAGTGGCACCAACCCATCTTTTGCATGTTGAGAAAGAAGTTAGCATGAGAAGAAATCATATCTGATTTCTTTCTCACATCACTTCTCTTTCTTGGTGATAAAAAATTGGATGCCCCCTTATTTGGTGTGTAATAATGTGTGACACCTCCCATAAACCCTAATCTCCATGCCCCCTATAAAAAGGGTCCAAAAGTTGGACGCTGATTGTATGAGAAAATTATTTTTTGACACCTAGCCTCCTCTCATCTCTTCTTTCTCCTGCTCTTTTTCATCTCTAGAGGGTCTGTGAGATCTAAAGAAAAAGATATATCAACCATCAAAGAAGAGATCTCTACAAGAGAGCGAGCATCCCGATGAGATTACCTACCTCTGATCAGAATGAGTCCTCGTATAGATACCTATGGAGGTTAGGTACGTGCGCGGCTAAAAGAATCGTTAAAATCTACGGATCATTAGCTGCGGTGTATTTTGACCCGCACAAGGTATTGAGATCTGATCTCAAATATTTATATTTTATTTTTAGATTATATATGTATGTTATAAATCCAAGCATGGGTAGATTATAAATTTGATCTATTACATAAGGGGTTAAAATGGTTTAACCTAGATTTTTTTCACTACATTCAAAATTATTTTGAAATACATACATGCAACCTATCTGCATTCTAATAGTGGTATCAGTGCCACTAATTTTTTTTGACATGCATAATCTGATTTTTGATTTAGATCTGAAAGTTTAAGTAGATTTAAATCGATCTTATGCTGATATAAGGTTATCCTGATATAGGATTAACCTACTATATTGTAAAGATTGTCCTAACACAAGATTGATCCATTTTGATATTTAAATCAATATTTTAGATCTAAAATCAGATGTATTTATTCATATTAGATCTGAAATTAAAATAATTAAAAATCTATATCAGACTAGTATAAGATTATCCTGATATAGGGTTTATCTCCTATATTGTAAAGATTGTCCTAGTACGATACATACAAAATTTTAAAAAATATTTTTAAAAAATTTTAATCATTATTTTAGATCTGATTATTTATATATCTAATATGTACTTTATTAGTTTTAGATCTAAAAATTAATATATATGTGATATATATTATAGATTTTAGATCTAAAACTTCACATGTGTGACATATGTCATTAGGTTTAGATCTGAAAATGTTTCAAGATCATAAGTCATTTATGCATGCAATGAAACATAATCTAAAAAATATTTTTAGAATATGAATTTTATGTTATTATATGTGGATATAGGTTGAACAAATTAGATTTTATGATTAGACTACAATTTGGGTCAATTGATTAGATCAGGTTAGAATCTTTTTTCGATTTTGAGCAGTTAATCGAACTTAATCAATAGTTGGTTAGGATTAAGTCAAAAAAGCTCAAAGTCGAGTTTAACTATAGTTAGTCGCACTGATTCATATTTTGATGTGAATTAATTGACTCAAGATTGAATTTGGCTCAATGGTTCGAGCCTGAGTCACTAGACTAATCTATTTGATTCTAATTTATCAATTGGTGTCTAAGATAAGTTGGTAGTTCGATCGATGATTTTTAATTGGAAGCATGCTTATTTGATCATTTTGATGGTGTTTAAGGCAAGCATCAGCATATCCTCCCACCGATCTCACTTACCTGACTAGTTTGATTGATTAAGGATTGAATAAGATTGCTTGATTATTCGTGTTCATCTATACCGACTAGATTGGTCAGACATGAGATTGTGCTGACCTAAATTTGATCAGTCAGATATCAAATATGTTTACTAAGATGAAATCTAAACCTAAATCTTCTTACTAAATATTAAGTCTAACAGTCTTCCACCATCGTAGAGATGCGGGTGCCTTCTTGATGTTGATCGTTCTCGACTGATTACAGTGATTTGGTTGCATCGAAAAGATACAATCACTCTATTGACATTGGATGTCCGAGAGTAAAGATGGGGTTGGACCCAATAATTATTAGGTGAGAAACTCAATGACGACTTTATGCCTGCTGGTGAATGATGGGTCTGACTTAACTAAGAAATATATCAATAACTGTTAAGTGAGGCCATAGGATTTAAAGACTGAATCTACTACATCTTGCTTAGTGAAGTAATAGACAAAGTGTTGTCCACTCATTGGTCTATGCTCATCAATAACTGTTAGATGAGGTGTGTATAGATCAATGGGATAGCAGTATCCACTAGAAACTGATCACATATAGATTTTTGTTTCTCCATGAATGTGGAAGATTCGAAAAAATAGTGGAAGCCTTATTTATTTTTAAAATCTCTAGAATAAATATTTTATAAATACAAATATCTAATTAGAAATTGTTCTCTCTATAGATAATCATGACGAGTTCTAATCTTTTAGCCTGAATTCTTAACACCAATAGGTTGACTGAGAAAAACTGCAAAGATTGGCTCCAAAATTTGAGAATCATTCTTAATTCCAAAAAATTGAACCATATCCTTGATCAGGATACGCTTGTATTATCGGCTCGTCCATCTCCTGATCAACGAGCCACACTTAAAAAGTGGATGGATGAAGACAACAAGGCTAGGTGTTGTATTCTTGCATCCATATCTAATGATCTTCAATACCAGCATGAAGATATAAGAACTATCAGGGACATACTAACTCACCTGCAAGAGTTGTACGATGAGCAGAGTCATATGGCTTGCTTTAAGGTCTCTCATAAACTTTTTAGAGCGAAGATGCATGATGGATAGTCCATCAATGATCATTGTTTGATAATGATTAAGAACATCGAAGAGCTTTAGAAGCTCGAGATGATGATGGATAAGGAATTATAGGTGGATCTGATCTTGTAATCTCATCTTAATTTATTTGGGCAGTTCATCATGAACTACTAGATGAATAAGATTGATAGCACTTTGCTTCAGTTGTTGAATATGTTGGTGACAGCTGAGGATACCTTGAAAGGTTCAAGGAGCTTGGTTCTTACTGTGGAGTGGGCTTCTTCAAAGAAATTTTTTTTTTTGAAAAAGAAGAAGAAGCCTGCGAAGAAGTAAAAGACTGAGAACAGACAGAAGAAGGAGGTTCCAAAGAAAGCCAGCGATAAGAAAAAGTGTTTCCATTACTATGCTGAAGGTCACTGGAGAAGGAACTATCCTGCGTATCTAGCAAATGTGAAGAATAAGAAGAAGGATGCGCTTTTTGAAGGTACATCTGATATGCTCGTAATTGAAACTAATCTAATGATTTTTTCTTCTTCTAGTAGATTATAGATTCTAGTTCAAGTGCTCACTTGTGCACTTCTATGCAGGGTCTGGAAGAAGTTAGAGGATTGTAGAAAGGCGAAATCATTCTCTGAGTCGGCAATGGAGCAAGAGTTGTTACTGTAGCCATCGGAACCTATCCTCTACGACTATCATTAGGAATTAGTTTAATTTTGAAAGATTGTTGTGTTATACCTGTAGCCAATAAAAATTTGATTTCTGTATCTGTGCTGATATAGGATATTACAATTTCAATTTCAATAAAGATATGTGTATAATTTATTTTGAAAATAAAATTATTGCACGTACTTTCTTTATTGATGATCCTTATCATTTACATGTGGATGCGAGTGTTAATATTAACGAGCAAATTATGAATGTCGTAAAATTTAAGAGACTTAGAGATAGGATTAGTTAGAAATATCTGTGGCACCTTAGGCTAGACCATATAGAAGAGGACAGACTTAACAAACTAGTGAAAGATGATCTTCTCAAGCTATTGACTTCTGAGTCTTATCTAGTTTGTAAGTCCTATTTTCAAGAAAAGATAACCAAACTATCTTTTGTGGGATATGGAAAAAAGCTTACTAAGATATTAGTCTTGATGCACACTAATGTGTGTGGTCCATTCGATGTACAAACTAGAGATGGCTACATCTACTTCATAATCTTTACGAATAATTTCTCATAGTGTGAATTTGTGTATTTGATGCAACATAAGTTTGAGGTCCTTGAAAAGTTCAAAGAGTTTAGATATGAAGTGGAGAAGCAGATCGAAAAATTTATAAAAATTCTTCGATCAGATCGAGAAGGAGAAGATCTTAGTGAGAAATTTTGGATTTATCTCAATGACAATGGCATAGTCTCACAGTGGATACCTCCAAAGATGCCTCAACTCAACGAGGTATCTGAAAGGAGGAATCAGACCCTATTAGATATGATTCGGTCTATGATGAGCTTTACGGATCTTCCTACTTTTTTTTGGAGACATGGTTTGCTTTTTGCTATTCATCTTTTGAATAAAATTTTCTCTAAATCTATTTTTTCCATACCACACGAGTTATGGTATGGTAAGAAGCCAACTTTTGATTATCTCAAGATTTGGAGATGTCTGACTCATATCAAGTAACAGCAAGCGGATAAGTTAGAGACTAGATCCTTTAGGACTCATTTTATAGGGTATCCTAAAAAATTCATGGGATATTATTTCTATATTCCTGAGATCACAATATGATTATAAGTAGTCATACCATCTTTTTGAAAAAAGAGTTTATCTAAGATGAAGGTAGTGGAAGGAAGATTGAGCTCGAAGAAAAGGTCTCTGAAGAGCATTGAATCAAAAATCTGAATCTAGTAATGAACCAGTAGATGTGATACCTCCTCTACCTCGTAGATCAAGTAAGATCTCCCGTCCTACTCAAAAGTACTTAGGTATTCTTATAGAAGATCTAGAAGAAGTATTTCTTGTGGAAGATAGAGACATTAAGAATGATCCAAAAACTTATGATGAGGCGATGTTAGATGTAGACTCTAAGAAATGAAAGAAAGTGATGAAGTCAAAAATTGACTCCATGTATTCTAACTAGGTTTAGACCTTAGTAGATCCACCTGAAGGTATTATACCTACTGGGTGTAAATGAATCTATAAAAAAAATTGATTCTGATAGTAAGGTAGAGATCTATAAGACAGGATTGGTAGCGAAAGATTATAGTTAATGCAAAGGCATGGACCATCAAAAAAATTTTTCGTCCGTGGCCATGCTGAAATCCATCTAGACTCTGCTTGTGGTTGCGGTGTATCATGATTTTGAAATTTGATAGATTGATGTGAAAACTATATTTTGAGAAAGATATCTATATGGAGTAGTCTATGAATTTCACATCCAGTGATAATGATCATAGAGTCTACAAGCTGCGAAGGTTTATATATGGCTCAAGCAAGTATCTTGGAGTTGGAACACATATTTTAATGATATGATTAAAATATTTGATTTCATAAAAAATGAGAAGGAGCCATGTGTATACAGAAAGATCAGTGGAAGCACTATCACATTCCTCGTATTGTATGTGGATGACATCCTCTTAATTGAGAATGATATTTTTATATGGACATCGATCAAAGTATGGTTGTCAAAGAAATTTTTCATGAAAGATTTAAGAGAAGCTTCGTATATTTTTGGTATAAAGATCTATAGGAATAAATCTAAAAGAATAATAGGACTCTCACAGCAAATGTACATAGAGGAGAGCTGAAGTGGTTCAGTATGAAAAACTCCAAAAGGAGTCTCTTGCTCCTTAGACATGGCATTCATCTCTCCAAAAAGATGTGTCGTGACACACCTGAAGAGATCTAATACATGAGCAAGATCCCTTATGCTTCAGCAATCGTAAGCCTCATGTATGTCATGCTATATACACGACTTGATATAGCTCTTATCATAAGTGTCACGAGTAGAATCAGTCAAATCTAGGTGAAGAGTACTGGATTACTATGAAGAATATCCTTAAATACTTAAGAAGGACTAAAAATTTATTCTTGATTTTTGGTAGAGGATCAGAGCTGAAAGTAAAAGAATATAACGATTCGAACTTTATGTTTGATGTCGATGATAAAAGGTCTACATCAGGGGTATTTTTTTATGCAATGATAGATCGGTTAGCTGAAAGAGTTTCAAATAATTGATCATTACAGATTCGACCATGGAAGGTGAGTACATCACCACCTCTGAAATTGCTAAGGAAGCATTCTGATTTAAGAAGTTCGTTACAGAGTTAGGTGTGATGCCATAGGATGCTATTGCATTGCACTGCGATAATAATGGTGTTATAGTCCTCGCTAAGGAGCCCAGATCTCATCAAAAGTCTAAGCATATAGAGCAGTGGTTCCACATTATATGCGAATACCTCAAGAAGAAGTTCATCAAGATGCAGAGAGTTAATTTCATACAGAATGTGGCAGACTTGCTGACCAAACCTCTCAGCCAGTAGAAGATCAAAGCTCACCTTGAGAAGATGGATCTTAGATATATGGCCAATTGGCTTTAGGTTAAGTGGGAGTTTGTTGAATGAGTACCCTAAAAGTTAATTGTTGACAGACGTATTATGTAATTTTAGGATATAAATTTATACTTATAAAATATTTATTATTAATAAAAGATAATTTTTATTTTTAATTATACTTTTATGTGTTTATGATTTATCTTAAAAATTAACAGATGATTTTGTATATTCTTAAGGTGTTGAAAATTTGAGACATATATTATTAGTTAATTTCTAAATTCTCTTGATTAGAGGATCATCATGAAGGACAGTAAACTATTCAGTTAGATCAATATATAGATCACCTTTCTTCCGGACATATGAATCTCGAATCTGCAGTATGGGGACATGGGGGTGAGAGTGTAGGTGGTTGTTAGAGAATAACTTACACTGAGTGTGATTAACATGAGAAATCACTTGGATGTCTACTCACTCATTAGTGATCTTTTCGATGCTGCAGTGATGTGAGTGGTCTTTTGATTTGGGTACATCGACTATTTGCGGTGAGGCTACTGTAGTTTGACTGCACGTTCACTAGGTCTCTAGCCATTCGGATCCTTGCTGTGTATATTGACTATGGTAGATTCAGATTCACTGTTTGGAGTAAAATGCATCTAGATAAAATCTATCGATCTTGATAGAAAAAGTGAAGTCCTATGGGATTCACGAGATTGAGTTCAAAAAGTCTTTGACCAAAATAAGTGTGAATACTAGAAAAGAGTTTTACGAGATTCGTAAGTGAACTCGAGTCGAGCCAATTTGGCATATGATTGATGTTGGAGTTTGATAAGTTCTCCATAATCTCTGTCAAGTTGAAACTCACGATAAAAAAATTGAATCATATGGTAATTGCACTTAGAGATTCATTACTTTGATTCTGCTGGATTGTCATTACATACTGCTAGGTATCACGGTGGATTGTGAAACACATCGAGCATCATTTTGATGATCGATGATCCTCGAAGGATAGAGTTAAATTATTCCAATTCAATGAAAGAAGTTTCGATGATATTATGATGGAGATCATAATATATCTCACAATCAGATAGAATGAAACCTATGGGGTCACACGCAAAAGAAATTCTTATCTGATCAGATGGTTGATCAATGATTATGAATAATTGAAGGATATAATTGTCAATATGATTGATGATTAATCTTATGTAAAAATTATAATTAATTAATTTGCTAAATATTAGTGAATTATAAGGAAGATTAATTAGCAATTAGATTGCCAATTGACTTAATTTGATTGAGCATTGAGGTTCGGATCAAGTCTAATTGAATTGAATTCAGTTTGACTTGGATTGAATTTGATTAGATCAAGCCTAAATGCAAGGATGACTATTTTTTGATTTGATCAGGACTTGGGTTTAGTTAATTTTTAATTAGATTGGGATTTAATTGAGGAGAATGGGTTTCTAATTGGATTTGATTCTCTTTTTTTCTTAGGTCCAACCAAATCAGATTTGGGTTGAACTAAAATTGGAAGACCCAGGGTCTCAAGTGATTGGGACTATCTCTCCCTTATGCACGCCCTAACATCCATGAGAAAAAAACTCATGCTAAGGAGTTTGGTGTGAATTGTTTCTGCATGAAAGAAAGGCGGCATCCCATGTGATAAGTCATCATCCTTATCCCTAACTAATTTGAATTTGATTCAAATTGAAGAGTGGATAAGATGGAAACAAATCAAGGGATAAAAGGAAAGAAATGGTGGCACCAACCCATCCTTCGCACGTTGAGAAAGAAGTTGGCGTGAGAAGAAATCAGATTTGATTTCTTTCTCATGCCACTTCTCTTCTTGACGACAAAAAATTGGACACCCCCTTATTTGGCATGTAATGATGTGTGGCGCCTCCCATAAACCCGAATCTCCACACCCCCTATAAAAAGGATCCAAAAGTTGGATGCCAAGAGTATAAAAAAATTATTTTTGACACCTAGCCTCCTGTCTTCTCTTCTTTCTTCTGTTCTTTTTTATCTCTAGAGGGTTTATGAGATCTAAAGAAGAAGATACATCAGCCATCAAAGAGAAGATCTCTACAAGAAAGCTAGCACTCCGGAGAGATCGCCTACTTCTGATCGAAACGAGTCCTTATGTAGATATCTGTGGAGGTCGGACACGTACATGGCTAAAGAAATCATTCAAATCTATGGATCATCAGCTGCGATATATTTTGACCCACATAAGATATTGAGATCTGATCTCAAATATTTATATTTTATTTTTAGATTCTATGCATGTCATAGATCTGGACACGGATAGATTATAGATTTGATCTATTACATGAGAGGTTAAAAGAGTTTAACCTAGATTATTTCCACTGTGTTCAAAATCATTTTGAAATATATACATGCAATCTACCTGTATTCTAACATTGACCGCTAAAGAGTCATTAGGTTCTATTATCATGAACCTATATACCTTACTATTTTGTGCATATCTGAGAAATATGCATTCAATTCTTCCTTTATCCAACTTTCTCTTTTTAGGTTTAGGAATCCTTACAATAGCCCTACATTTAAACTCTTAAATAGTTTAGGTTAGACTTTCTTTTCTTCTAAAGTTCATATGAGATTGTATTACTCATTTTATTAGGAACTTATATGACAAGCTTTAAATAAAGCTTCACCCCAAAAATCTTGATTTAAACTAGAATTAGAAAGCATGCCTTAACCATTTCTGTAAGCATCCTATATTTTTGATTCTACCACACTATTCTATTGTGGTGTGTATGGTATAGAAGTTTTATGCATAGTTCTAATGGATTCAAAATTACTAGGATCATAGCATTCACCTCCTTTATCAGTTCTAAAGTTTTTAATGAAAGTTTCACTATGCAATTCTACTTCAGGCATATAAATCTTAAACTTTTCTAATACTTTATTTTTTGAATGCAACAAATAAATATAATAATATATAGAATAATCATCTATAAAAGTTACAAAGTATTTCTTTCCTCCAATGGGTTGGTGTATTATATAAATCACACATATCACTGTGTACTAATTTAAGTAATTTTGTACATCTTTCTAGTTTAGAAAGATTTCTAGTAATCTTAGTAATCATGCATGTTTTACGTGTATCAATATTTTCATCAAAGTATGGAATTAAGTCCAATTTAACCACATCAATCATTCTTCTAAAATTTATATGACCTAAATGATAATGCCATAAATAAGAAGAATCATTAACATAAGTACAAAAAATTTTGTTCTTATTAATATTAAACTTAAACATGCTCTCATATGTAGAGCTTTTTCCTACAAAGATTCCATCCTTAAATAGAATAAACTTATCTACCTCAAACACCAATTTAAATCCAAACTTGTTAAGGAGGCTACTAGATACAAGATTTTTCCTAACTTCTAGTATATAATATATATCATTAAGAGTCAGTGTCTTTCTAGAAGTGAATTTAAGTTCTGCATTTTCTTCCCCTTACTTATACAGTAGATGAGTTTTTCATGTAGAGGACACTTCTATCTTCTACTGGTTCATACTTCTTAGATAGATTCTTATCCTTGCACATATGTTTAGTTGCACTAGAATCAATCCAATAAGCTTCATCATCTTCAAGAATATTGATTTTTGATATTATTGTAACAAATTTTTTTTTGTTGCTAGTGCACCATTCTTTTTGAGAAGGCGCGCAGCATTCTGCCTTGTGGTGTCCAGGTTTTTCATAATGAATGCATGTACTTCTTTTCTTCTTTTTATTTTTATGAGCAATGATAGATTGATGGACTTTCTTCTTTGTGGGTTTGCTAATCTGACTTTCTTTCATCATATGAACTTTGGTAAAATAAGTATTTTGCTCCTTATTTTCATCTTGCTTGTAGTTTTTCTCCTCAATACGGAGATGGTTAGCAAGTCCTCCAAAGAGATATTCTCTTTCATATGCTTTAGTTTTCTTTAAAAGTCTTTCCATGATGGAGGAAGTGAGGACACCATTATGGTTTTATCTATATGTATGTTATGTAACTTATAACTATTAAGAATATGCTCTATCTCATGCAATTGTTCCATAATAGATCTATCATCAATCATCTTATAATTATTAAATCTGTTAATGAGGAATTTCTTAGCTTTTGCATCCTCTAACATGTATCTTTCTTTAAGTTTTTTCCATAACTCTTTTGTAGTAATCACATTCTAACAGGCATCGAAGAACATCTAACATCCCATTTAGAATATGTCCTTCACAAATACAGTCATCATTATCCTCCTTTTATTAGATATGGGCTTCTGCATTAGTTTCGTTATCATTTTCTTCAAGTCTTAGTGTGGTGAGAACAAAGACAACTTTGAGAGTTGCATGGAGGAAGTGCATCTTTTTATGTACATCATTTTTTGCCATCTCAAAAATTTTTCTTCATCAAAATGCTCTAATTTGATAAAATCTATAGCCATCTCTCAAATTATTGCGAACACCATTTGTTGTAGAATGGAATAAAGCCTTAAGATTGTTGGAGCAAAGCGAAGGAAAGATGAATCACATTTTGACACTAACAGAATCATGTTGATCTAATAAGATTTTGATATGAGAAACTAATGGGCTCTTTATAAAGAAATCCATGTGCGTTAAGATAGTTGCTTTCTTTATAGAGAATTGTGTCTCCAGAATATGCATTTTCTTTTCAAAATCCATTAATACCGGTGTTTAACCTCCACCGATGGGATTTGATATATAGTCGGGCAGCAAGTTAAAATTTATCTCAAATCAATATACTTTTTTCAAAAATATATTTCATATTCTAAATCGAATAATTCATAAAGTCATGCATTATTGAAATCAATCCGTATAATTCATATTAAATTCAATACATAGATCATAAATCATTTAATATTTTGAAAAAAAAGATATATTCAAAAATTCAAAATATATGCATTAGATTCATAAATTATAAATAATTCAATATAAAAAATATTCTATAATTTATCGATAAATTTAGCAAAATATGCATTTTCTTTCCAAAATTTATTTCTATCTATTTCAAGAGAAAACATTGACCCTAGCTAGGTTATGAACTCATGATGTTTTGAAAAGATGCCAACCAACCAGCCACCACCACGATTGATTGGTGGAGATATAAAACAAAACACTAAAATTTATATTATTTTTAAAATATCTAACAAATTTTACCTTACTAGAATATTTTTATCAGCAAAGAGGAAGCATGTGTATCTAAAAAATAATTTTTATATATCTTGGTTGATTATAAAAATTGACTTATATTTGATTGAGCATCTATTTCTATAAAAGTTGTATAAAATATGTTGTATGTCCTTAATAAAAGGAACTATAAAAAAAATATTATATGCATAATTTTCACAATCAGATATGTGGAACATTAAAATCTAAAGGTTTTGAAGCTTCGACACCAAAATGATCAAAATATATGTTTAATAGATATTTTAAGTATTTTAACTATTGAAATTACCATAACTCATAACATATTTTTAATAGTTAAGTATTTGAAATCTAAAAATATTTTAAATATTTAATATGGCTATTAAATTTATTTATTGGGCCAAGTTTTTAGACTTCTAATAATTTTTAATAGTTGGATAACTTCTTTATATTTTGATAATTTTTAGTTATAACTATTAATAGATTTTTATATTAAAATTACCATAACTTCTTTATATTATTATAACTCATAATAGTAGACTTTTAATAGTTTAAGAGTAACTATTAAAAATAGCTATTAAGAAAATTATGATGGCTTAAGGGCATTTTTGGGAAAAAAAATACCATAATTTCTAACCCATGGGATCATAGCTTTTTCAAATCCCACATTGAATTTTTTTTCCATAAAATGTGAAAAAACTTATTCATATAGAAAAGCTATTTTTCCATTTATCTTCTTTGAAATCTCCAGCCAAACATAAAGTATTTATTAATTTTTTCATTGGCCACACTTTCCTCTCTTCTCTCAAATTAAAAGAATCCTTAATATGTTGCTGATATAAGCTTATATCTGTTTCTTAGTAATCATACATTTGAGGAGCACACAAAAACAACATCCTCTGAAAGCTAAATGGTGGCTAAAAGAGCAAAAGGCTGCAACTTGCAATCAATTATTGATGAGTTCGGATTTCTCCTTGCCTTTAGCCAAAGAAGTTTTAGCACTTCTGGATGGAATTAAGATGTTAGTGGACTGGGGGTTGGTCTGTGAAAGGGGTTTGTTGGAATCGTGGACATGGCGGTGAGTTAATGGTTAAAAGGTCTAATGTATTACTTCTAGCAAGTATGTTGCATCTCAAAATGCTAGTTCAGTCCATGAAAGTGTTGATCAGGCTCTTTTTTATTGTTGAAAGTAGGGCGGGCAGAGGAAATTAGGACAATAGTAGAACAAATACATATCTTTAAATTAGTATGTCAGTTTCATTCATTCATTTATTTTTATTTATATGTGCAATAAAAAACACACCTTTGCAACCCACTATCTTGATCACTACTACCAGTTTACCACATATATGAAATTACCTGCAAATCTATACACTTGTGTTGCGCCGCGCATAGAATGTAAGCTAATTAGTTGATCTAACTGATAAATATAAGCTTATGCTCTCATGCCTTGAATTCAATGGCACTTGGATTATATTAATTAATTAACTGCATCTTATCTTTCATGCACTGAATATTTGAAAAAAATTATATCCGAAATCTTCAACAGTCCCACTGCAGATGGCACCTTTTGATTTACTCAGACTTGACTGCCTAAAATATTGCTTTCCGAATGTGACATTTAAATTGGAAAAAAGGAAGAACCTTAAGAACAATTTCTATGAACCTCATGAAACTTTGAAAGCTAGCACATGCTCGGATTTATAAAATTTTCTTGTAACTTTAGGTTGTAAAAAAATTGATACCTCCAACCGTACTCTTTACATCCATTTACTTACCACGTCTTCTTGAAGATAGATGACAACAGTGCCTGGAACACGGCAGCCCCAACTGTATCCTATCCCACCAAATGAATATAATCATGATGAATGATTGTAATGGGGAATGCAAGGCATAAATTTGGTCTTCTGACTTAATTCCCGGTTTGCTGGTGTGAAATTTGCTAGCTGATCAACTGGTGCTAAGAAGTCTGAAGAGAACACTTTCAATGGTTGATTTCACCAACCACAATTTGCTTGTATATAAAGAATAAGAACACAAGGAGGAGTTTAGGTTACAATGAGGTTTTGTAGAGAAGTCACAAACTTTTCTATGAGCTAGTTTATTCTTGGGCGAACATAGTGCACCCTGATTTGTAAAGGAGTTCAGAATGGAGTATGAAACATTAGGCTGTGAGATGATCATGTTTAAGAAAATTCTCCGGGTTTCTTTCCTTCCTTATATGCCACCATATAGCAATCACTAGTTGATCCCATGCTCTTGTGGTGAGACATCAATTGTGGAGCATCTCCACCATATCCAAAGGACATAATCGAGGGCAAATTATACCCTACACTAGGTGCACTATATTAACGATGCCTCATTGGAACAATTCTAGATGAGATGATGAATAAGGCCCACAGAAATGAGAAATTTGATTAGTGTGGTGCTTTAAGGTATAATTTATCTACACGAAGTGTGTTATTTTCGTTACCATATATAGTCTTGAGACTATCATCTTCCAAATAGATCTAGAAAAGCTGTAGTTGCGAAGTAAAATTTAGAGTAACTTATAGCAACACTATTTCAACTTTTAATGATTTGTACTTATATTTAAAAAAAAATTAAATTTATTTTTATTAGATCCCAAAGCTTAGATTTTTGTTATAGTGTAATCCAACCATCCACAAGAGATCTAACATCATTAATTGTAACCGTTAAATTACTAGTTTATACTCTTATTTTAAAATAAGAAAAAATTGTTGGACAATTACGGAGACATATCCCTTCAACATTTTTGTGATTTTTATACATATCTCAAAACTTTCAAAAAATTACACTACAAGAAATTTAGTTTTTTGTGACAAGCAATGTTGTCACTGAAATTACTAGCCGGTCGCAATTGCTTCGTCGCTAAAACCATTTATGACAACTTAAATTTCTTGTCACTGAATCATTTCTTTTCTGTGACAATAGAGCTTGTCACTTAATGTACTTTTTGCTGTCACCAATACAATGAAATGGGCATGCCTTGAAGGATCTTGTGACAATAGTAAATCTATTTAGAGACGAGTTCTCTTATTGCAGAAAAGTCTTACAGAGACAAGAGTTTCACTTGTCACTGAAAATAAAATTTGTGACAACTTAACTTGTCACAGAAATAAATCATTCTTGTCACAATGCAATAACATAAATTAGTTTTGGGACAATAATGACTCTGTTTAGTGATAAAGTTTCTTGTCACTGAAATAGCTTAAAGTGACAAGAACTTTTATTGTCACTGAAAATAAAATTTGTGACAACTTAACTTGTCACAGAAACAAATCATTCTTGTCACAATGCAATAACGTAAATTGATTTTGGGACAATAATGACTCTGTTTAGTGATAAAGTTTCTTGTCACTGAAATAGCTTAAAGTGACAAGAACTTTTGTTGTCATGGAAAATCTCATATGTGACAACTTGTTATTGTCACTAAAATTTAGTGTATATGACTACAGAAATTCATCTCATTCACAAGCAAACTAAGAATCCAAATACATCTTTCTCAATGTTTGCATTTCAGTAGATATCCAAAATAAAAATCACAAGATAGTACCAGTAGTTCATAAGCACTCCATATGCTATTTAATTGATCAAAACCAATAGTACATGATCCAAGACATCCAAGGAATTTTCAATTTCACTGTTTGAAATTCGACAGGACATCCAAAATTAATTTAAAAAAAATACTGACTAGTACCTATAGTTCATAAGCACCCTATATTCTACTTAACTGATCAAAACTAACAGCTTATGACATCCATATTTTCAAATTGAAGCTAGTTGATGTACTCCCATACTGCCAACAGAAGTAGCTGCCCATATTATTCCTGCATATAAACAAGGTTTGGATTAGTAAATAATTGGCTAGAATAAAGTTTTGAGTAATTAAAGTCTAGCAACCTCTAGATAAGCAACAGATTATCCACTAAAAATTAAAAAAAAAAAATAAGGTAACTTTTTTTGCATATAATTTGTAAATTTATACCTCATATTGAAAAGTTGAGACAACAAGAAAGGTTTTCAATCCATGTTTTCAATGGATTACACAAGAAATGAGCTCAGGCATGTTAGCAATTAAACTTCTAAAATAAAAAATTAAAAAAAAAAATTGACTATATATTAAGAATCTCAATTCAAAGTTGTCATTCCTAGAATTATAAAAAATTATGGATCTCACACTCTTAGAATGCAGCACTGTACCTAAGTATCCTATAGCTGATTGGTTGTTGTTTATATTCCTCTCTTATAGATCATTGAAAACAAGAAAAAAAAATATCATATTTAACTTTTCTACTTTCTTAAAAGTAAAAAATTCTTACTTGGTCAAGGTTCATGCATTGAGGAAGATGAAGCTCTTGATTGGGAGAAAGTTTTAAAAAAGGCAGCAAAGCGAGCTTGGATCATAGCATTAACTTTTTCATTAACTTGTTCCTCCATTTGAGCTTGAATCTCAGCTCTAACCTCATCTTGCAATTGAGCTCGAACGTCTTCTCTAATGCTATCCACCAATGATTTCTTAGCTTGTTCGACAGCTCTTTGTACCTCTTCTTGCACATTTTCATTATACCTAACTCTCTTAGATGGTGCCTTCTTTCCAGCACCTTTGCCACGAAAATAACCAGACTTTTGGCCAAGTACTTGCAGTAATATGTCATCACGAGTCATTTGGGATTTATTCTCTTGTGTTTGTTGAACAACCTTCTCAAGTTGTTCCTGCAATAGATTATCAAAGATTAGATACCAAAATAATAAATAATGAATTTTAAGAACAATAAGAAAAGTTTTTTAACTAACATGGATCTCCTTGGATTTAGGGTTAGACCATACTAATTCTCGTTCTTTATTTTTCTTAGTGTGCTGAATCAACCAAACCTGATCTGGTGGTGCTTTTTCACCTGTTTCTGGGTCTCTCTGAAATGAATCACAAAAAAATAAGTATTTTATTTAGAAGTTCCTAAAACTATGTTAAATCTTCAATTTATTCTAAAAACTTACAGTTGATTCTTCAACTTCAGCATAAGATCGGGTGCCACATGTATGCTTAGTAACTAGCTTTGCCCTATTTGCTGCATTTCGCTTGCTTACTTTCTACAAACAATTGATACATGCAACTAACATCATCTATAAATCCAAAATGATGATGTATATATTTTAAATATAAATTAAATTTTAATTTGCAAAAACCTGAAAAGCATCAGTGCTGAAGTATGCCATCATATATTTTCAATCTTCTGGAGTAACATCTTCAGGAATATTAGCCAACCTCTCCTCATCAGTTCTAAATTTCTTATATAAATCATGCAAGCGATTTCTCCAACCTCTATAAAGTCGTTGCATGGTGGCCAAGACAAAAGCACATAAACGATATTCATTCCTATCATCTTCCATCTTAAACTTCTCCTAGAAGACACAAACAATGTAAATTATATGTTAATATATATAAATAGAAATAAACAAGATACTAAAATCAATCATAAATATTTAATTTACCTTTACTTGTAGCCACATTCGCTCACCTACTCTATTTGCCACATCTGGCCAATTTTTTGCAGTTAATGGAGCTTGTGTCCTGACAACATAACCACAAAAATTGATAATATCTCTAGCATTTTCTCCTACTGCTCTCAGTATATCATGAGGGATGCTAACTTTCAATGGTCCATTCTTTGTTCTCATATCAACCTTAATATATTTGTAATGCCCACGCACATTCTTACTTGAAACAGTTGCTATAGAAAATAAATTACAATTAGTATAACTAAATTTAAGTAGAATAAATTAAAAGTTTCAGCTATAAATAAAATATTATTATACCAGTATTACTACAATGATTAGAAACTCTTGGTTGAGTTTGAAGTTGCTATCCATGGGATTGACTTTGCTGCAATTCAAGCATCTGGTCTTGGTGTTCATTTGTCTGCTGGTTTTGTTGGTCCCAAAGTTGTGCCTCTTCTTGTGATTGATTTCGCCGCAGCCTTTCTCGATGAGGTGATGTAACTTCATTTGTTTGAAATCTTATATCAATAACAGGGCGTTGTCCTCGTCCACCAATTCGTGCACCTCTTCCTCTACATCTAACCATTTTCTAATAAAAATAATAAGCAAGCTTTTTAGTAAAAGTTCAACTAATTATCAGCAACATCTACTAAATGCACAAAAAAATATGAATATGCCATCAAAAGATACAAAAATAATATGAACACAATAAAATGATTTAAATTAAAATACATGTTGGTCATCACATAATGTTTCTTCTTCCAACATGACAAAAAATAAAATTCTAATTACAAATAGGCTAATCATCAGGACTATATTCATCAGATCATGGTTATTTTGATCATCATCTGTTTCGCTTTCAGCTTCTTCTTCTATCTCATCATCATTAATAAAATCATCTAATGTCAGATTCTCTCTATTTGTGTCATTGTTGGGTGAAAAGCTTTGTGGTTGAAGATCATCTCGATGTAGCACTCCTATCAACTCATCATTGTTCATGACTGGCCATATTGAAAATTTTGTTCTTATTCCTCTTGTTGGTAGACATCATCTTCGATCAAACTATCATCATCATCATCATCATCTGCATCATTATCTACAGATGGCACATCATAAGCATCACGTGGATAAGTTTTTACCACAACAAGCCAATTGCTATCAACTAAATCTTCTACATAGAACACTTGTTGAGCTTGAGAAGCCAACACAAAAGGCTCATTGGTGTTCAAAGATCCATAGATATTTACGCTTATATATCCATAGTTGTCAACCCTATATCCTCGTCCCAATCGGCCAACATCCCACCAGTGACATTTGAAAAGAACTACTTTTTTATTTCCACATACAACAATTCAAAAATATCTTCCAACACTCCATAGTATTCTTTATCAGCAGATGTATCATCTCCTTTTACAAGCACTCCACTATTCTGACTTTTTCGCCCAATTGCACGATCTCTTGCATGAAATCTGAATCTATTGACAATGTAAGTTTCATATCTATGAACTATTTTGAACGGTCCAACATCCAAGCTTAGAAGATCTTCACTTGCTTTGCCTTTAGCTTTAAGCTTTGAAACCTATTTAAGATTAATAAATTAAGTCATTATTAGCATAAATAAAAGTAACTTAAAGTATTTACCTATATTATATGATACCTACACGTTCATAAAATCAATCTGGAAATTCCTTGTGATGTCTAGCCAGGACATTTCTTGAGCTCGCCTCTTCCAATTCTTTTTTATGCTCCCTATGAATGACATAATTAATCAATAATAAAGATGATTGAAGTAGAAACAAAGTTCTTTGAAGATTTTCATAATAACAAGATTTTGTTCTTACTCAATATATGGCCAAACTTCCTCACAGTTTCGAAGAACATATGCTTGAGCTTGTGTAAACTCCTGAGCATTAAGCTCATAAGACTTAAAAGCTCCTTTTACACAGCCATCTTTGACAAAGATTGATAGTCCTTGGTATGAAGTAGCTCCATCATCATTTCGTGGGACTCGATTAAATTTTATTTCAACACTATTCAAATACCTAGAACAGAATGTAAGGCATTCATTTGCAAGATAACCTCTTGCAATTGACCCCTCTGGACGAGCTTTGTTTCGGACATAAGACTTTAATGTTCGCAAATATCTAGATTTAAAAGATATTAACTAAGTCAAAAATAATACAAAAAAAAATTACATTTAAGTTTTAAAAAGTTAAGGATTACCTTTCAACTGGATACATCCATCTATATTGGATCGGTCCACCAATTTTAGCCTCGCTTGCCAAGTGAATTGGTAAATGAATCATAATATCAAAGAAAGCTGGTGGAAATATTGTTTCAAGTTTATACAGAGTCATAACAATGTCATCCTCCAACTGTTTTAGATCTTGAACTTTTAACGACTTTGAGCATAAGTTTCTAAAGAAGTTACTTCGCTCAATCAATGGCTCACAAACAAACTTAGGCAATAATCCCCGAATGGCAACTGGAAGTATTTGCTGCAAAAGGATATGATGGTCATGGCACTTTAAGCCAGAAATCTTCTTCTCATTTATATTCACACATCTTGATATGTTAGAAGAGAATCCATCAGGGACCCTTAGATTAGATAAGAAATTGCAAAAGGCTATCTTCTCTTGTGGGGATAATGTATAAGTTGCAACTAGCATCTTCAATTTACCATTTTCAATATAAGGATGAAGATTGTGCCTAATGTTCATATCTACAAGGTCAAAACGGCCCTTCAATGTATCTTTTGTCTTTCTTTTTATATCCAGCACAATTCCTAAAATGTTAGAAGAAACGTTTCTCGCAATATACATCACATCAAGATTATTGCGCAATTTCAGATCCTTCCAATAAGGCAATTGAAAGAATATACTCTTCTTCCTCCAATTGTAAACATCGTTAAAATCATCATGCTTACGCTTTTGACCCTTCCCAAAAGTAACTTTTTTTAACTTACGCAGCTGATCCAACACATCATCACCAGTTAGTACCTTAGGTGCATCTCTATATTCACATTTTCCATCAAAAGATCTTTTATTACATCGCCATGAATGATTTTTGGGTAAGAACCGATGATGCCCCATGTAACAAATCTTACTTCGTATTGAAAGAGAGCAAGTGTCTTTGTGGCAACAAGGACAAGCTAGTTTTCCTTTAGTCATCCATCCAGACAAATTACCATATGCGGAAAAATCATTAATAGTCCAAAGGACAGCAGCATGTAAGTTGAAATTTTGTCGTGTATGAGCATCATATGTCTCGACTCCTATATCCCATAACTCCTTCAACTCTTCAATTAAAGGCTGTAGATACACATCAATATCATTTTCGGGGCACTGAGGACCTAGAATAAGAAGTGTCATCATAAAATAAGGATCTTTCATACACTGCCATGGAGGTAAATTATATGGAATCAACACAACTGGCCATATACTATGAGGGGTAGACATATTTTCAAATGGTTGGAAGCCATCACTTGCAAGACCAAGTCTAACACTCCGAGGATCTGCAGAAAAGGACTTGTACTTATCATCAAAGGATTTCCAAGCGAATGAGTCAGCTGGATGTCTTAATATGCCATCATTTATCCTTTTCTCCTCATGCCATCTCATGTCCTTTGTAGTGATTTTAGACATATACAACATCTGGAGTCTTGGTTTCAAAAGAAAATAATGTAAAATCTTGTGAGGGATATTGCGCGTTCTGCCTTGATATTTCTAGTGGAATAAGTTACATACAGGACATACGATTGCATTGGCATGTTCTCCCCAATATATAACACAATCATTCAAGCATGCATCTATTTTTATATGTTCAAGTCCCAAATCCTGAATAAGCTTCTTAGCTTCATAAAATGAGTTTGGAACTAAGGCACCATTTAGAAGAACTTCCTTAAAAACCTTCAGCAACTTATCCATTGATGTATCACTCCAATTATTTGAACATTTTAAATGGAGTAACTTCACAGCAAAGGATAATTTGGAGACCTTGTCACATCCAGGATACAAATTTTTATCGGCATCTTTAAGCAACCTGTAAAAGGCTGCTGCTTCCGGATTTGGTTCTTGGGGTTCATATCCTTCATTCACATCATCTCTTTCAACATCAGTATTTATGAAAGCACATGCATCATGAACCATTCCAATTAAGTCATCATAATCTGTATTTTCTTCCTCATCTAAATTGTCTCTACTATTAGCATTGCATTCCTCTAAATTTTCCTCAATTGTCTCACCATGATAAGCCCAATGTTTATAACTTTTCACAATTCCATTTCGGATCAAGTGAGCCCTCACTTCATGTCGGCCCTTAAAGACTGTATTTCTACACTTAGTACAAGGACATCGTATTCTATCACTAATAGTTGGCTGACCAAAAGCAAAGTTAAGAAACGAATAGACTCCATTTATATATTCCATACTTGCTCTGTCATTAAGTTTCATCCAGTTCTTATCTGACATTATGTCCTGCACATTATAATAGACAATAAAATAATATCAACTATAATAAAATGAGTTGTTATGGTAAAACTACAATCAGCAGGTAGCGTAAGAATTAGAAAAATAATTGAACATAGAAAATTGAGGTTCGTAAGATGCTTATTTTAACAACAAATATATAATTTAAAGTCCTATATACAGTAGTTCATATTCATATCATCAATAGAATAGAGCTCCATAAATTGAATCGAAAAGTCTCAAAAAAATTTATTCTGGCCCCATATGAGAGTTCAGAAAGGTGGAAATTAGCCTACTGCAAGTCTCACACCATGGATTCAATATCATATTCATATGGATAATATCCATAAGCCAATTCATGAAGGAAATGAAGAGGTATAAATCAAAAGTTTGAGTAGGCCAAAGAGTTCAAACCAAGGGGGAAACGGGATCTAGACAAAAATACACAACCATCCTTGCCATGCTCGATTTTAAATTAGCTAAACAAATTAGCACCCAGTCCTTTCTGTCACTAGCTTGATCTGTTATTTATATTTCTCTTTTCAGAATAAAGGTGTCATGAAGAAGTGTTGTGGGTGATGTATGATGGTGAGTGAAAGCTATAAGGGAGAAAGAAAGTCTACAAATAATTTTCTCCATTGGTTTTGCTTTGCTTGTAAGCTAAGGGAGCAAGAAAAGTTTACTTCAAAAAAAAACAAAAGGGAACAAGGAGAGTGTGCCAAATCATCATTTGCTTCACTTGTATACAATCATACCTGCAAACATATTATAAATACAGAGGACAACCAAATAAGATTTGTAATCAAGATTTATGTAACCATTTTTTATGAGGTGTCCATGCTAATAAATCACTTCCCAAAGTAGGTTAGGGAAGGATTTGGGCCCAAATATCTCATAAAACAACCAAGAACCTTTACCAAATAGATAAGTTGGTACCTTTAACTAAATGAAAAAGAAAAAAAAAGGTACCTCCAATTTGTCCTCACTTTTAAGGACCAGGGGAGGGTTGGCTGTTGAAATTTGCATCACCCGAGTGGTGCCCCATCTTACTTCTAGAGCAATCACAAGGAGAGCAGTACCCATTCTCTCAGATTAATCAAGCAGAAAATTATTAATACAGTTGAACTATTCAATTAGTCTAAGCTTTTGTATGGTGACATTCCTCCATCCTATATATATTCTCCTGTATTTATTCAACCCATATCACACGTCTGGATCTTACATCTGAGACTCACTGCCTGATGAACAGATTGGTATCATATTCATATTATCATGAGAACACAACTCCATAAACTGATAGTTAGGAGCCAAAAAAAAAATAGAGCTTGGAAGTCTGACACCATGGATTTAGTATCATATTCGTATTATCATTTGAATAGAACTCCATAAATTGAAAATAAAGAAACCAAAAAAAAATCTTTTCAATCAAAAATCCCTAAACCCTACAAAATATCATGCTTCTACCCAGATTAGCTCTCCAAAACCTCAAGCTCACATCGCTGCAACTCACATAAAATCCCATATCATCAGAACCTCAAAACCCCTCTAATATCCTTAGATGCTCTCCTTCTCCATAGATCTCCAAAAACAGATAACGAAATGAAAAGAAAAAGATGCAAAAACCAAAGGAAAATGATCAATCTATGAGGGAAAAGGGCATACCTTTGATTTTTTCTATCCGTCCTCTGTTTCGTCTATTTTTTTTTATGTTTTCCCTGGATTTTCCTCTATTTTTTATGAGGCTTAATCAGGTGGGGAGGCTTGGAGCGGCCAAATGGGGAAGACGAAGGGTTTTGGGCCTCTTTCCCATGAAACCAAGAACAATGCGCGAAGATTGGTTTCTCAGCGGCAGAAAATTTTTCATTAAATGAGCATTAAAAGCACTTAAAATGGGTTAAAAATATGGAACAATCCCGTCACAGGGGTCGACTCATGGGTCGACTCATGCCTGGAGGTCGACTCATGGGTCGACCTCTGTGGAAAAACATCAGAAAATGAGAAGGGAAGCACGATTTTGTAAAATTGGCCTAAAACCCGCAAAGGTCGACTCATGGGTCGACTCATGCCTTGAGGATCGACTCATGGGTCGACTCACAAGGTGTGCCAAGTTTGTGCCATCCAAAAATTCAGTGTGCCAATCATCTCATATGCCATGAGTCGACTCATGGGTCGACTCATATTTTTCAAACATGAATATCTTTCAAAATACAAGTCCAAAAATAATAAAATTTTTACCAATGAATCACAAATCTTTTATTCTATCATTTGATGCTTTCAAATCAGGGTTTGGTAAAATTATGATTTTGCCCCTGAAGAGTAATAAGTCTTTTTCAAGCGAAAATCAATAGTACCCCTTCAAATGCTTTGTAATCATCAAAATCAATCCAAGGAGCAACAAGAATGGACATATCTATACAAAAAGACTTTTGGTATTAGAGCCGGGGTTTTGAGTTCTAACTTTTAACATAGTATGATGGCCTCCTCCAAATCCAATCCAATGTGCACCAGAATATTTTCTTCAATGGAGTTATCAATTGGAAGGGTGCCAGTTGTGAGTTCTCTCACATCACTACTAATAGGTGTGGGGGTTTCTGGGATTGAGTACTTGTGAAGAAGTGGTAAACATGAAGGAGATGAAACATTTCGTTTCTTCTTCTTCTTCTTCTTCCTCTTCTTTTTTTTTTTTTAGAGGGCAAAGAAAGGGCTTCCAATCAGGGGTTTGGTGCTTAATATTTTGTTGTTTCAGTGACGAGTAAATATTGTCATTGAATTTTTTTCTGTGACAAGAAAATATTTTCTATGACAAGTAATTATTGTCACCGATGCCTTTTAGTGATAGAATTTTAATTCTTATCACGAATAATATTTTATTTTTCTAACTAATATTTTAGTTTTTTGCACTTTTATTTAGTGACAAGTTCTAGTGATAAGAAAAAATTTTTTGTCACCAATAATTAATAATTTATGACAAGGATATTTGTTTGTCACTAAAATAAATCAATTGATGCTAATCAGTGACGAGCATGATTTCTTGTCATAGAATATTTATTTTCAGTGGCAAAAATTTTCTTTGCCACAAAACACTTGCCACTATAGATAAGATTTCTTGTAGTGTTATACTTGACACCTCCCCTAATTGCTATATTTATATTTGCTTATGCGATAAAACCCTTCATATTAACCATCCCAGTTCTACTTCCCAATGCTTCATTTCAATGCTAACAAACCTTCTATAACCATATTCAAAAGATTTGTAAGAGATCTTGTTTGAAAAAAAATTAGTTGAAAGTAATATCCTTTTCCTACCTCATACATAGAGTACTGATAGAATCAACGCTCGGGATTTACTATGGTCTACAAGATCTTTAATGGAGCCCTTAGCCCACAGTTGCAGAAAATTGAGAAGAAGCTATGGTTGAAATCAAATTGGATATGAATTGAATATCAAATACCCATGTCTATATTTATTTTATTTTATGAATATAACTACAGATATGGATATTAGTTGGATGCAAAAATTTATGTTCATATTTATTTTAAACGGATATGAATTTTGGTATAAAAAGTATGAATATAAATACAGATATAAGTTGGATAATTAAATTTTATAATCACAGAATCAAAGATATTGCTAAGTCGGATTCTCAAATTTCTATTTATATATAGATA
Organism: Elaeis guineensis; assembly: GCF_000442705.2. Lineage (NCBI taxonomy): Eukaryota > Viridiplantae > Streptophyta > Magnoliopsida > Arecales > Arecaceae > Elaeis > Elaeis guineensis. Next base: position 99,545,420 of record NC_025993.2, on the reverse strand, counting down.
GATTCAGATACAAAAATTGATTTGGATGAATAATGTCCAATCTACTTTCACCCTTAAAAGAAGTGGATGGGAGCTTTGGCTGGAGCTTTGGAAGGAGCTATAGAGAGAGTTCATACTTGAAGCCATAGAAATCCTAGATTCCTCTCTTTTCCTTTGCTCTCTTCCTCTCTTCTCCCTTTGCTCTCTTATTAGTCTCTTCTCCCTTCACACTCTCCCCTTCTCTCTCTTAACAGGATTGAAATCGGATTGGGAAGCCTTTGTTCCATAAGAAAGAAAGAATGGAAGGGGTCATATGATCACCATGTGATCTCCTTCCACTCCTATCATAATAAGGATATTTTGGTATCTTCCATCAACAAGGGTATCGTTGGTATTTTCTATCTAAATTATCTTATGAGATTATCATGTATTCATGGATTCTGATGGAGTTGAATGGCTAGGCCACATTACAATAAAAACCTAAGTTTTAGGATCTAATTAAAAAAAAATAAAATATTTTGAGATATAAGTACAAATCATAAAAAGTTGAAGGGGTGCCGCCATAATTTATCCTAAATTTTAAATTTTCTTAGAGTTCCCTTTTAAAGTGGGCATCCCCTTATCACAAGCCATTCTTTCTCCTCATAGATTCCTTAGTATGAAGATCTTTCCTATAATATGAACCACATATATAAATACCTCATCATTTTTTAGTACCTTTGAATTCCAAAAAAAAGGTTTATAGAAGGAACAAAGAAAACCCTGGTGTTCAAGTCATAGAAGAATGTCAACACGAATTCACATTTAGCTATTAACTTCAATAGGCTTATTCTTCTGCTTACAAACAAGACTTTCTTGTACCCTTCCAAATAGGTTAAACACTAGAAAGACTTTGTGACACCCTAGTTCCCACTATCCTCCTTAAGTAGTTGGATGCTTAAATGCATAATCTTGTTGAGATGCATTGCCAAGTCCAAATTTAATTAGAATTTCATTTTTAGTTGGTCATTAATTTTTAATGATGACTTCAGGATTCTATTCCTAGTATTACTCTATTTAATTATTTTCTTTTAAACGTTGTTAGAGTTTGTGTTCTAATAGATTTTTAATTTTTGAGTCAAGATAGAAGTCAAACTCTCCTACGTGGTGCTCTATTTAAAAAGACTTTTGATGTCTTCTTTAGATGTGAAACTTTGTGAAAGAGTATGGAAGAGAGAGAAAGTTAGAGGTGCTTGTTGAGATTTGATACCTCGAGATTTGGTCCACACTGAGTCCACAGTGAGGTCCAGAATGACGAACGAAGTCCAACGAGCCCAAGAATAGTCCAAATGGAGTCCAGATGGAGAAGTTACACATGGAAGAACTGCAGAGGAGATGGCACAGCCCACGAGGCGGCAGAGGTTGGTGGTAGGCCGATGGAGGCCGTGCGTGCTAGTGCGGACGCACGGGGCATGGCCCAAGCCCTGACGGGCATGCGCACGAGATGGCCCAATAAGAGCACGGGCACCCAGGACCAGCGCCCTGTCACTGTCCACCATGGACCGCAGGGTGCTAGGTGGTCCATGGAGGCCGCATGGACTGATCACACGGTCCACATGTGGTGCAGGGGCATTTGTGCATGATCTGACAGTTCAGATCATGTGTGATCATGATTAAACAGCTGGAACTCAATTCGGATGTAATCAGACTTGATCTAAGATTGTAGTGCATGATCGGACGGCTCTGGTATAAGTCAGTCATGATTGAACGATCATAAATGATTTTAAGATTGATTGAGACTCAGTATTCCTTGTATAACACTATTTTGAAGATTCTGAAGTCTATATAGCTTCGATTGACGAGCCATTTATTATATTGGATAGCTGGTGACATCTTAGAGGTGTAGAAAAGCTTTAAAAGAGATTTCAAAAAACTTTTATAAGAATTTTGGAGCTTCTTATTGAGAGACTTTTGTATAAAGGTTGAGTGGTGAGTTTTTCTTATTTTGTTGTGTTTCATTCTCTCATAATGAAGCTTGCACGCTCTGTAGAGGTAGGCTTAAGGGTGATCCATGTATTTATATTATGTTTCTTATTTTATTTCTTCTTGCTTCCTGCTGCAATGTATAGTACCGGATCCTGCACAACAATTGATATCAGAGCCAGATTATACTAGAGCATAGGTTACAGTAGTGATGATCGAGATAGAAGATGGGAAGACAAGCTCAATCAAGGTGGAGATCAATAGCTAGATTTAATGGAAAGAGTAATTTCTCTTTATGGCAGGCGAGGGTAAAGGACATGCTCTTCTAGCAAGGGTTAATCGATGCTCTTTTGTGTGAGAAGAAGTCGACTACCATGGAGGTGCAGGATTGGAGGTGACTCTAGATGTAGATGGTGAGTACGATTCGCTTGTATCTAATGGATGAGGTGGTGATTTATGTGCTTGACGAGTCTTCTCCGATGGTGCTGTGGTCGAAGTTTGAGGAGTTGTATATGATGAAATCTCTCACCAACACTCTCTTCCTCTAGAGATAGTTCTATCAATTACAGATGACTGAGGGACAGAGAGTGCAGGAGCATTTCAGTCACTTTCAAAAGATCCTCATCGGCCTCCTTAATGTTGGTGAGAAAGTTGGAGAGAAGACTAGGGTGCTGGTCTTGCTAGCTTCACTTCCTCCTTCATATGAGTCTTTGGTGACTGCTCTTCTAGTAGGAAAGAGCACCATCAAGATGGATAAGGTCACTGCGGTGATTCTTCAGAATAAAATTCTCAGGAGAGAAAATCTAGCTTCAAGCTTAATGGCAGCTCAATTTTGGTAGTTTCTGAAAGAGAAGGAGGTGGCAGATGGAGCGACAGAAGATCGTAATGAGAGCAGTTCAAGTCCAGGATGAGAGACTTGAGCAAGACTAGATGTTATCGATGTGATGAGTTGGAGCATCTAGCTAGAGATTGCCTTCAACTTAGGGATCGAATGAGGACTACTGCAGCAACGGCCAAAGCGAGTCAGAGGATGATGTTTTGGAGATATTTGATAAGGTATCTACTTCTTTCCAGTAGTAGATTTTAGATTCTGCATGTACCTATCATGTATGTTGCAGAGAGGAGTAATTTGACTCTTTAGAGAGTAGTGAGATTACTGTTTATCTGTCAGATAGATCGAACTGTATGATTAGAGGTATCAGAATGGTCAACTGGAGGACACATAATGGTATAGTGAGAAGATTGAGAGAGTCTGATACATACTTGATGTCAAGCGAAATCCTATCTCACTGAGTAGACTGAATTCGAGAGGCTACAAGATGGCAGCTGGTGAAGGAATCCTAAAGGTATTATACAGCGATAGAATTATTCTGAAGAGAAAGAAGAGGATGAGAGAACATTACTACCTGACGGAGAGCTCAGTGCAAGGTGGAGCTTCAGGAGCCAAGAGAAGCCCAGAGCGAGGTGGAGCTCTAAGTGGAAGTGAATCAGGCACTAGACAAGAGACTCAGGAGGACGAGAGGTGATGTCACAGAGTGAAGTTTCTATTGCTGCAGGAGACTTCTTCGAGTAGATCTTTGGTCAGAGTAGACATAGCCCATGATGGAGGTGGATCGAGTGGCCTAGCTTGATTTTCATGTTTGTCCATCTATGAGACAGTAGGCATGCCCCAAGGGGTGGGGACGAGATGGATTATAGGCTTTCAGAGATAGATGAGGCTGAATATTGAGTCGTGATGGAGATTGTTGAGACTTGATACTTCAAAATTTGATCCATACCGAATCCACAGCGAGGTTCAGGATGACGAACGGAGTCCAATGAGTCTAAGAACAGCCGAGTCTAAGAACAGCCCAAATGGAGTCCAGATAGAAAAATTACGTGCGAAAGAATTTTGGAGGAGGTGGCACGGCCCATGAGACGGTGGAGGCCAGTGGCTGTGTGAGTGCGGGTGGCCTAGCATGTGGATGCACGGACGCACACTGGTCGACCTAGCGGGCACCCAGGCCTAGCACCCTGTTGTGGTCCACCGTGGACTGCAAGGTGCTGGGTGGTCCATCGAGGCTGCGTGGACCAATCACACGGTCCACATGCAGTCTAGAGGTATTTGTGTGTGATCCGACAGTCTAGATCTCATGTGATCATGATTGAACGGTTGAAACTTCATTCGGATATGATCAGACTTGATCTAAGGCTATAGTGCACGATCGGACAGCTCTAGTGTGAGTCGGTTACGATCGAACGGCCACAGATAGTTCTAAGATTGATTAAGACTCAGTATTCCTAGTATAACACTATTTTAGAGATTTTAAAGCCTATATAGCTTCGATTGACGAGCCATTTATTGTATTGGATAGTTGGAGACATCTTGGAGGTGTAAAAAGATTTCAAGAGAGATTTCAAAGAGCTTTTGTGATAATTTTAAGATTTTTTATTGAGAGACTCTTGTATAAAGATTGAGTGATGAGTTTCTCTTATTTTGTTGTATTTTATTCTATTATAGTGAAGCTTGCATGCCCCATGAAGGTAAGCTTGAGGTCGATCTACATATTTGTATTATGTTTCTTATTTTGTTTCTTTTTTTCTTGCTACAACGTGTGGTACCGGATCCTACACTACAGTATTCTCTTTGGTGATGCATGAGGGATTCCTTATGTAGCTTAATTTTTTTAAGATAAATTATAAAAATATTTCACTATACCTCTTGTATTTTAAAATATGTCAAATTGACCCTTCTAGTTATTGAAATATTCTAGTATAGTCCTGCCATTTATCTCCATTAACCAAATGCTATCACGTGATCATCATATAGTAACATTATTTTATAAAATATTCAAACTATCTTTAACATCAAACAAACCCCTAAACCAAATGGAAAAGAGAAGAAGAAATCCTAAATTAAATAGGGAGGAAAAGGAGGAATGTGGAGCGAGAAAGAGACCATGGAGGCATCTCAATTAAGTTCTTTCATTTTGTTATCTCCTCAAAAAGGAAACAAAGAAGAGGATAGAGAGAAAAAACACACACCCCCATACCCACACCAAACTTTTCTCCTTTCGACGTCTTCTCCAACTCCATCTCTATACTATTCTTTCAAAAATAGAGCAAATGGAGTAAAAAAACAAAGAAAAAAACAAAGGAGAGAGGAGATTATATGGATAAGATGGATTGGTATTGTTATCTTATTTTATGAGCTAGCTTCCAGTATTTGAAACATTGGCTGAAAGAAGCAAAGGAGATTGACAACCTCCCAGAACCTTTATTAAACAAATTATAAGCAAGATATATAAAGTAGTATATATACATATCATGTATTATATTCATGAAGCCAACCAACAAAAGAAACACATAATTGAATATAGAGTAAAGATCTCCTATAGTATATGGAGAGCATGCTTCATTTTTTTTTGGGAGAGTGCCTAGAAATATAACATCGATAAATATGGATGAGAGGTGGCTTCATTTCTTCCACGGTGAATCGTTGCCTGATGGATGCGTGTGGGCCAACTCCAAAAGGAATGTGTGCATATGGGTGCCTTCCTTTCTCTTCATCACAAGTTGGGTCAAACCTCTTCGATCGAAATGTGTCAATCTCCAAAAATTGCTAAGGATCTTTGGCCGAGATCTTGAGTGCAAGCAAAACTCACGTACCCTACATCAACAACACAATATAATTAAACTCTTTGAAAACTTATAGAATGGCTCCAACCTGGTATAAAAGAATAGTTTCTAATTTATGACAATAGTCTGTACATGGTTTGTGTACCTTGGGGAGGACATAGCCTTCAATTTCAACTTGTTGAGATATTTCTCTTACAACCAATGGGGAGATTGTATAAAATCTTGTTGCCTCTTTCATTACCTACATGAATAGTTTCATTGTCACCAAGGTGTGTAGTATTGGAACAGCACTGAGCTTTATAACATCATTTTTTTGGACTTAGCCATAGGAAGTTATTTCCCTATTAGTTCCATCTATGATTACTTGTTTTAAAAGTAGTCATGGATCATATTTCTTATACAGCACTAAAATTATTCAAAGCTATATAAATATGCATTAGTTGTCATCATTATAAATTTTTTTGCTTCCAGTGGACTCAAGCATTGTAAATCTTGTACTTGAGATATATAACACTGGTATCTAATACATATGATATATGTAAACTGAGAGTACAAAACTGGTTGGTTGAGAGTACAAAATACATTATATTTTTAGGCATCGATGGCTCCCTCCACCTCCATCCTTCCTCGCCAATGACCTCTCTTCCTTTTTCTCCTTATCCTTTCTCCTCCTCATCCTCCTCCTCCAATCTTACTCATGAGGCAAATTGATGTCGTCATCCTCCTCCATGCCGACCTTCGTGACCCTGCCCTCCCTCCATAGTAGCTCCCTCCACATCTGCCCCTTCCTTACTGATGATTCTTTCTTCCCCCACCTCTCCTTTCTCCTTATTCTTTTTTCTTCCTTATCCTTCTATTATATGAGTGAGGGGCATTTTCATTTGTTGAAATGGCAAGCTAATGTCATTTGCAAGTAAGTGAATGATAGAATGGTGTTGTAATATTTTGATAATTAGAATGGCCTATTTGATACTTTTTAAAATATATGAGATATAAGTGAAATCGAGCTAAAGTTATCGAGATATTTTTATAATTTATCTTTTTTAATAAAAAAATTTTCTCTCTTCTATATTTTTATTTCAATATTTTTTTTATTTTTTTTATATTTATTTTGGATCTTGGGCTAACACATTCAATCTACTTTGAATAGCATATCATTCTACATGGTATCAAAGCTAAAATTTTGATATTGGTGGTTCTACATAGTATCAAAGCTAGATTTTGATATTGGTGGCCCATGTGTTTATGACTCTAGGTATTAGAGCCATAGGCTTAGAAAGTGGTTGAGTAGTTTGTGACTTTAATCAAATTTATTTGGAGCACAGCTTTTTTAGTGCAATAATTTGATTATTGGTGGTTCTTGTGTTCATAGCTTGATGTGGTTGAAGAGCTTCTAGTAATTTATTTTACAGTAGTATAAATGTGTGGATTCTTATTTGGTCAATCAAGAAATGAATCATCATGGCTGATGCTCATACTTTCTCTATTAATGGATTCATTTATAAGATACCTGGCCTTACCAATATCAACATAGCTACTTTTGCTACTATCACTTCTCTTCATGAATTAAACAACACCTATTATCCATATTGGAAGGCTCTTATCTAGTCTTAGTTGAAAGACCAAGATTTATGGGATATTCTGGATGAGTCAATGATGATGCCATCAAATATTCTCATTGATAAAGTTTTAAGAAGAAAGTAAAATCTGAAATCCAAAAAGGTAATATAGATTCTTTAAATTTCAGTTGATAAAGAAAATGATCTCCATATTCAAGATGTAAATGAGCCAAAGAAAGTTTGGGATATTCTTGCTGCTGTCCACTCAAATTCATATAATGTGACACATCCTAAATAAAAATACTTAAAAAGTGGATTCTAGTTTCAGGCTTCCCTAAAAATTCTCAAAAAAAATAAAATTAATTTAAAGATGAAGATTTGAAGTAGAAAAAGCTTAATCTGTAAGAGATTAGATCAACTTCATTAGAAGACTTAGAGCATGGCACGGTTCATTAGCTTGAGGATCCATCAAGTCTAGAAGAAAATTTAGAGCAAGAGAAGTATGATCAGATGGATACCATGTTAAGTTCAGAAGAGTGTAATTGAAGGATCAGTTGATTTGAGAATTGCTCGGGAAGAGTCAAAGGATTCTATGATTAATCTGATTATGGAGATTTGTTTTAAGGAATTAAATCATGTAGAGGAGTCATATGTTGAAGCTATCAATGATCTGGATATTTTAGTGGTCAGCTATGAGGATAGAAAGCTGACTAATTTTGAAGTAGTTTTAGAGATCAAGCAACTAAGAGATATGCTTGTTGGAGATGATTCTTATTATTTCATGGTGTTTAACAAGATTTTTGATATAATAGTTAATTTTGAAGCTACTCTAAAAAATTTAAGCTATTAGATGACTCTATACATGAAGTTTTGATTCCATATGTAGAGGTCAACAATATGCAAGACTTGAAGCTCCTCAAATGGAGTATATGGATATGTCAAAGTTTAATTATTGATTTTACTTATGTGCATGTAATGGTCGATGCTCATAGTTATTATAATTGATAACTTGATGCTTGTTGAGATAAATCGGATGTTTGTGATTGTGGATTTAGTGTCTAGAGAAAGTATTGGTGGACATTATCTTTGATATATACACCGTAGAGGATGAGCCAATGAAAAAATTATTATTCGAGCCAATAAAGAAGTTCCATGATTCAATTATTGGTTTGATAAGTTATTATATATTATTATTACTGCAATAATGATAGCAATGGCTATAATGGCACTTAATGATATGGACAAATTCAGTATTATCGTCATGAACTTTGCAATAAGAGGGAGTGCTGAGATTTATTGTCAAGTACAAATCCAATCAAAATTTTATTTTTAGTTGATTATTAATTTTAACAACTTTAGAATTCTAATCTTAGTGTTACTCTATTTAATTATTTCTATCTAAAGGTTATTAGAGTTTGTATTCTAATGGATTTTTTATTTTTGAATCAATGTAGGAGCTAGTCAAACTCATCCAGCAGTATCCAATAAAATTTGGGAAGAATTTGTAATTTAAAATTATGATCCATTTGGATTTGGATTTACCCATCAGATACCTCCTATTGAAACTTAATTTTATATATTTATATATATAATAAATTTATTAAAAAATGTATAGAAATATATATAATAAATTTTTGTTAAATTTTTAATAAATTTTTATAATTTATTAGTTTTTATAATAACTAAATACATATGTAGCCAGGGTGGTGATGTGGGGCACTGGAGGGGAAGGGTTGGGAGGATGCCATGGCCAGCCTCAGGGTTTAAAGAGAGGGGGGGGGGGGGAAGGATGCGATCAGGATCTACTTTCGTTGAAAGAGAAGGAGAGAGAGCTTAAAGAAGATTTTAGCCCAATGGGATATGACAAAGATCGGAGAAACATGATGGGGAGGAGAGCTGGACAGGGAGGAGGCTGGCATTCATAAGGGGTCGGGAGAGGTTCAAAGCTAAAGAATGTGAGAAAGAAAAAAAAATTCAAAGCTCGCCATGTGGTGCATCGAGAGAGCGCGGGAACGTGCGTTAATATATAGGATAGATAATCAATTTTTGTATAAATATATGAATAATAGGATGGTATGAGGTTGGAAGGCCTAATCACTATCTTAACCCTACAACAAGGCATAATTATCTAAACTTAAATCAAATACTAATATATATATATATATATATATATATATATATATATATATATTATTGCTTCTTAAATTGATTTTGATGATTACAAAGTATTTGAGGGGGTTACTAATGATTTTGGCTTGAAAAAAGATTTATTATTTTTCAGAGATAAAATCATAATTTTACCAAGTCCTAATTTAAAAGCCTCAAGAGCAAGAACAGAAGATTTATGATCTATTGGAGAAAATTTTATAATTTTTGGATGTATATTTTGAAAGAAAATAATATTTATAAAATTGAGTCGACCCCATGAGTCGACTCATGTCAAATGGGACTGAATGACATGCTATTTTTTGGCTGACACACCTAATTGAGTCGATCCCTGTACATGAGTCGACCCTATGAGTCGATCCCTGTACATGAGTCGACCCTCTGTTGCTGTGCATGCCAAAATTATAGAACAATCATTTTCTGTTCTGTGCCACAGTAGTCGACCCCATGAGTTGACTTATGTGTATGAGTCGATCCTATGAGTCGACCCCTGCGATGGAAAAATTCCGTAACGACTAGTTTTTCAGTTCATTTTGATGTATTTAATGCTCATTTAATGATCTCCAACGGCTCTAAAACTATCCAGATTACTCTCCATCATCATTTGAAGCTATAAAAGGTACTTAAAGGAGGGAATAAAGAAGATTTTTCAAGCATTCATTTCAGCCCTAAGCAAAGAGCCTTCTTGAAGTTAAAGAAGCTTTCATTTCAAATTCATCAACCCCTCAAGAGCTCATTCAAGTCTTCAACAACCTTGAGGAGAATCAGAAAAGCTTCTTCATTATTGTGTAAAGTATATTTAAAACCTTATTTGCTCATTAAAGGAGCTACTTTTATATTTTCGTGTGATTAACTGTTATACTATGTTTTTGAGTTGATCTTTAGTTTTGGAAGGGTTTCAAAATATGGAAAGATTGATCCGAACCTTGAATCGGATTGTATTGGATTGGCTTGTATCTAAAAAATAAGTATTTTAGCTTGGGATAGCTAGAGTCGGAGGTACCGATATTGTATTCTTATTCAATACAGTTTAGTAGATTTGAATTCTCAAATAGGAGCTTGGGGAGTGGATGTGGTGCAAGGTTGGTACCGAACCACTATAAATCTTGGTTGTTTATGATGTGCTTACTTATTCTCTATCTTATTTTCTTTTTTTTCTTGCACTCTTGCATCTAATATCTTCACTTTGCTTAAATCACTCACTTCAACTAACTTACCTTTTATTACTTAATCCTTGTGATTCTAGATTAATTTTAAATTTTTAAAAATCCAATTTACCCCCCCTCTTGGGTTGCATAGCTGGACAACAAGTGGTATCAGAGTCTGGTGCTCTAGCCCTATTTTGATTTAACTATCAAAGAGCTAAAGATCTATGGCAACTCAAGTTGGTGCTTCACTAATCAAGGGGCAGTCCACAAACCGACCTCCACATTTCAATGGATCAAATTATATCTATTGAAAAGCTCGAATAAAAATCTTTATTCAAGTACTTGACTATGATATATGGAGTATCATAGTAAATGGACCACACACACCCACTAAAATAATTGATGGTATGGAATCAACCAAACTCGAAAAAGAATGGGATGAGGTTTATAAGAAAATGGCTCAACTTAATGCAAAAGCCATGAATATTTTATATTGTACTCTAGATGCTAATGAATTCAATCGTATTTCAATATGCATGTCAGCTAAGAAAATATGGGATAGATTAGAAGTAACTCATGAAGGAACTAATCAAGTGAAGGAATCAAAAATTAACATGCTTGTGCATAAATATGAACTCTTTAAAATGAAGCATGATGAATCAATAACTAAAATATTTACTCATTTTATTGATATTATTAATGATCTAAAAAGTCTTGATAAGTCTTATTCTAACAGTGATCTCGTGAGAAAGATTCTTAGGTCTTTACCAAGGACTTAGGAGGTCAAAGTGACCGCAATCCAAGAAGCCAAAGATCTGAATATCTTACCCTTGGAGGAGCTTTTAGGATCGCTAATGACACACGAGCTAAGCATGAAACAATATCAAGAAGAAGATGTCAAAAAGAAGAGGACAATCATCCTCAAATCCACTGCTTAACTTGATGAGAAATCTGATAATATGAAAAATAAAGAGCAGGATGAAGAAATGGCCCTCATTACTAGAAAGTTTAAGAAGTTTTTGAAGAAAAGAAGACAAAGAATGAGGAAGAGACCATCTACAAAAGGGAAACATAGCAAAGAGAAGGATAAGGAGCAACTCCTTATTTGTTATGAATATAAAAAGTCAGGACACTTTAAGTCTGAATGTTCACAACTTAAGAAGGGTCCCAAGAAGTACAAGAAAAAAGCTATGATGGCTACATGGAGCGAAAGTGATGAGTCAAGCTCCAAAGAAGAAGATTCAAATGAACAAGCTAACTTGTGCCTTATGGCATATGAAAATGAGATAAATACTGAAACTCCTAATGACTTTACCTTTTAAAAACTTTATGAAGCATTTTATGATCTAATTGATGAACTAAAGAAGCTAGGGGTAAAGAACAAAGAATTGAAATCAAAGAATCAATCTTTACTAAAAGAAAATGAGATTATTTCAAATGAAAAATTAATCTTGTCTCAAAAAAATTTAAACTTAAAAAATGAGATTGTCAAGTTAAAACCAATGGTTGAAAAATTTACTTAAAGTTCAAATAAACTTCAAATGATACTTGACAATCAAAAAGCCATTTATGATAAAGTCGGTCTCGGATATAACCCTTTAAAGAAACAAAAATTTTGAAAAAATATCTTTGTAAACTCATCATGCAACAAGTTTTTAAATATTACTTGCTTTAAATGTGGTAAAATAGAACACAAATTCTATACATATTTTTCTAGCAAATCTAAAAATTCTAATGTGAAAAAAATATGGATTCCAAAAGGAACCATTGTGACTAACCAAAAAGGACCCAAGAAAACTCGAGTATCTAAAGTCAAAACTTGATTTTTGTATGTAGGTGTGTCTTACATCCCAAGGAACAAATCGAAAATGGTATCTTGATAGTAGGTGCTTGAGACGCATGACTAGTGATGAATCCTAGTTCATCACACTTGATGCTAAAGATGGAGGGATGGTCATCTTTGGAGACAATGGCAAAGAAAAGATCATTGGTATAAGTAACATTGGTATCACTCCCTCTAAGTATATTGAAAATATTTTATTAGTAGATGGTTTGAAATATAATCTATTAAGCATCAGTCAATTTTGTGATAAAGGATATAAAGTCATTTTTGAATCTTCATTATGCATAGTAACTAGTCCTATTGATGAAGACATTAAATTTGTTGGGTATAGATATGATAATATCTATATGGTAGGTTTGAATGATCTTTCCAAAATAAATATGTAATGCCTAGTAGCCTTGAATGCCAAGATTAATGAGACTAGTTGGCTTTGGCATCGTAGGCTTACACATATTTGCATGCATTCACTTTCAAAACTTATTAAAAAAGAATTGGTTACCGGCTTACCCAAATTGAATTTTGAAAAGGATAGAATTTGTGATGCATGCCAACTGGATAAACAAACAAGAGTCTCATTCAAATCTAAAAATATTATTTCAACTTTTAGGCCATTAGAACTATTGCACATGGATTTATTTGGATCCATTAGAACTACTAGTCTAGGTAGAAAATAATATGGCTTTGTGATTATTGATGATTTCTCTCATTTTATATGGGTCTTCTTTTTGATATATAAAGATAAAACTTTTCATGTGTTTTCAAAATTTTATCGAAAAGTTACTAATGAAAAAAGTTTTTCAATTCAAAATATTCGAAGTGATCATGGAACTGAATTTGAAAATCAAGATTTTAAAAAATTTTATGATGAAAAAGGTATTGACCATAACTTTTCAGCACCTAGGACACCCCAACAAAATAGGATAGTAGAAAGAAAAAATAGAATCCTTGAAGAAATAGCCCGTATCATGCTATGTGAAAGCAACCTCTCAAGATATTTTTGGACGGAAGTAATTAACACAGCATGTTACATATTAAACCATGCTTTAATTAAACTAATTTTAAAGAAAACTTCCTATGAGCTTTGAAAAGAAAGAAAACCAAATATTACATATTTTCATGTTTTTGGTTGCCGATGTTTTATTTTGAACAATGGTAAAGAAAGACTAGAAAAATTTGATGCAAAATCTGATGAAGCTATTTTTCTTGGTTACTCCTCTTCTAGCAAAGCTTTTAGAGTTTTCAATAAAAGAATTTTAGTAGTAGAGGAGTTAATACATATTATTTTTGATGAAACTAATGATCTTCCTTCAAGGAAGAATGAAGGTATTGATGATGCAAATCCTCTTATAGAAGGGATGAAGGAGATCACCCTAAAAAACTCAACAATTCAAAATGAAGAAGAACATAAAAACAAACAAGAGAATGAAGGTGAAGAACAACAAGAACAACCTCAAGGCTCAAATGATCTACTTAAAGAATGGAGGTATGATCACAATCACCCTAAAGAATTGATCATTGGTGATCCTACATATGGAGTAAGAACTCGTTCTTCTCTTAGAGATGCATACAATCATTTTGTATTTGTTTCTTATTTTGAACCTAAAACCATAGATGAAGCTGAAAAAGATTATAATTGGATAAATGCAATGTAAGAAGAACTTAATCAATTCGAAAAAAATAATGTATGGACTTTAGTATCAAGACCTAAAAATTATCTATTAATTGACACAAAATGGATATATAGAAATAAACTGGATGAACATGGAAATATAATTAGGAATAAAGTAAGATTGATTGCAAAGGGTTATAATCAAGAAGAGGGAATTAATTTTGACGAGACCTTTGCATCTGTTGCTAGATTAGAAGCAATTAGATTTTTACTTGCATATGCTTGCTTTATGAATTTTAAGTTATTCCAAATGGATGTCAAAAGTGCTTTTCTAAATGGATATATTGCTAAAGAAGTTTATGTAGAACAACCTTCCAATTTTGAAAATCATGCTTTTCCTAATCATATTTTTAAATTAAACAAAGCATTATATGGTTTGAAACAAGCACCTAGGACTTGGTATGAAAGGCCAAGTAAATTTTTGCTTAATAATGATTTTTCAAGAGAAAATGTAGACACAACCCTTTTCATTAAAAGAAATCAAGATGATATCTTAGTTATACAAATATACATCGATGATATTATTTTTGGGTCTACTAATGAAACTCTTTGTCAAGATTTTGCTAAAGTCATGCAGGCGGAGTTCGAGATGAGGATGATGGGAGAACTTACATTTTTCTCGGACTCTAAATCAAACAAACAAAGAAAGGAATCTCCATCACTCAAAGCAAATATACAAGAGAACTACTCAAAAGATTTGGAATGGAGGGTTCCAAAGTAATTGGTACACCCATGAGCTCATCATGTAAGCTTGACAAGGATGAAGGAGGTAAAAATGTAGACTTAAAATTTTATAGAGGCATAATTGATTCTCTATTGTATTTAACTGCTAGTAGACCAGATATTATGTTTAGTGTATATCTTTGTGCTCGCTTTCAATCAAATCTAAAAGAATCACACTTGAATGCAGTTAAAAGAATCTTTAGATATTTAAATGGTACACAAACTCTAGGACTATGGTATTCTAAGGACTCATCAATTGACTTAATACGATATTCAAATGCTAATTTTGCTGGATGTAGATTAGATAGAAAAAGTACTAGTGGAACTTGCCAATTCTTTGGAGTTAACTTAATCTCTTGGTTTAGCAAGAAGTAAAATTCGATGGCACTGTCTACGGTCGAAGTCGAATACATTGCAGCCGGAAGTTGTTGTACTCAAATCTTGTGGATTAAGCAACAACTTAAGGACTTTGGTATCAAACTCAATAAAACTCCTATAAGATGTGATAACACTAGTGCTATCAATCTAACTAAAAATTTAATTTAGTACTCTAGATCAAAATATATTGAAATTAGATATCATTTCATAAGAGAACATATTCAAAATAATAATATAATTCTTGACTATGTATGTACTGAGAAATAATTGGCTGACATTTTTATCAAGGCCTTAAGTGAAGATAAATTAGAAGAGAACTAGGAATCTTTGATCCATCAGCTTAAGTATCTCTTTAATTTCAAGTTCTTAATGCCAAAAATTCATTGAACCAAATTTGTTGAGCTCAATTCTCATCTTCTCTTTTCTCTTAAAAGCTCAAAACTGTATTTCACATGATCAATCTCTAGGTAGACACTTTTTTCTCAAAGTTTCAGATTTTTTCAAATTTTTTCATCATTCTTATGAATTTTTTTGTACCATGAGTCGACCCCAAGGGTCGACCCTAGGGTAAACTTGTAATTCTGTCAAAATCCTTCGGGCGCTCTCTTTTTATTGAAAAATATTTTTTGAACTGACTCAGCCCTTCTTCTTCTTCCTCCCACCGAACCAAAAGCTCTCCCTCTCTTCTCCCTCAAATCGAAGATTTCTCTCAAATCTCTCTTCCCATCGATTTTCACCCTTCAAATCGTCCATTTAGGAACCAACTTCCTCTCCTCTTTCTTCTTTGTTTGGGCGATTCGAGCTTGCCCTAGATTCTACCTCTCTTCTCCAAATCGATGCTTCACCTCTCCAAAATCTTGGCTTTTCCACTAGAATCCTTTCCTCTCTACCTCATTTAGTCTCCGAAACTCCTTGCAATTTCTTATCCAAATGGCTCCCAAAATGAAGCTCTCATAGAGAAGAAAATCTGTTCGCAGGTTGGAAGAGAGTGTGCGCAGAAAAAGAATAGCAGTCAAGCCCTCTCCTGCTCCAATCCCAGCTCCAGGTCTTGCTTCAGCTTCTACACAGTCTTCAATCAGTTCAAGCAAGGTACCTCTCTCTGATCGAAAAGTAAAACCCGAAAAGAATATAGATTTCAAGTTTTTTGAAAAAGAAAGATTCTCTATTGGATCAAAGATTAAAAATCAAGGATGAAAATTTTACTGTTTATTAAAGAAAAATACTTATGTTGATTTGATCAGAAAATTTTACTTAAATTTGAGTTATTGCAATGGAACAGTAAAGTCTACAGTGAAAGGTGTTGATATTATTCTTGATCCTGTGCATTTGGGATAAATCCTGCACTTGCCTTGTGAAGGCTATACTAATATGGAGCTCCCAATCAAAGAAGAAGGAATTAATGTTATCTTAAGGAGAACTTTTATTGGAAGTTTGAATAAATTAGAAGCAAAAATTTTTTCTGTTGAGATGAGACTGTTACATCACATGGTAACCAAACTATTTGTCCCTAGAAGTGGCAGACATGACCTCTTATCTGATAGAAATATTTGCATCATGTACCATGTGATCACTGAGACCCCCTTGAACCTTCCTGCTTTGATGTTTGAGGTCATGAGAGAGACCCTGAACAGGTCTAAGGCTCACTTGCCTTATGATATGGCACTCACCCTAATCTTTAGGAGGTTCGGAGTCAGTTTTGAGGGAGAGACAGTTACTAGGTTGTCTCATTCTGACACCATCAACCACCACACACTGCACCGCATGAATTTTTCAAAGACTGATGGCGGTTGGTCAAAGGATGTCGAGGAGAGAGCAGAGGAGGAGAGACCATCTTCACCTCCTCATAATCACAGAGCATCTCCTGATATTCAGTTCATGTCTGATCACGAGGTTGATTCCTCAGAGTCAGTGAGGAGGCATGCTTCAGTTTCACAGTCAGGGAGCAGGGTACATCCTTTAGAGTTCAGACTTGCAGATGATCAGATTGAGCTGATGTCCCAGCGTGTTGCCTCCATTTTATCTCAGCAGTTTGTCACCTCAGATTTTGCTTAGGGGATGACTTCTCAGGCTGTTTCAGATCAGACCATGATCTCTCATATCGCTACCATCTTTTAGATGCTTACTGCTCAGTCCGTACGTATTGAGCAGCTTGAGGGATATATTTTGAGACTGACAGGCAGAGTTTTAGACTTGCAGGGATAAGTTTTAGCCTTAGCCCATCCCCAGCCATAAGAGAACATCACGGAGGTCTCAGACCTATCTGCAGAGGCGTCTAGACTTCGAAGAGTTTTAGAGAGTGGATTTGACTTTTTGAGAAGAGAGATCAGGGGTTTCCAGTGAGACTGCCTCTACTCAATTTAGTATTCTGATGCAGTCTGTGTCGAGAGCCTTGGATCTTTTGGACACCATCATACTTTCTCTTCTAGCACAGTCCGTAGCTTCCCAAGCTCCAGGATCCTCTCGCCCCTCTACTCGTGCCGATACTTCTACCCGTGGTCGAGGCAGATGTGGTCGAGGTCGTGTCCATGAATTTGATCCTACATCTCCTCATCATATCTCTGACTCTTCAGATTCTGATCCCTCTAGCCATGATATCTGTTAGATCTAGAATAGTTAATCTTTTTTTTATTTTTGTCTAGGATCTATCTTATGGTCTTTGTATTTTATTGGCTGATTGACTCTTAGATAGTAGTTATTCATGATTTTTGTATGATCTATATATTTTGACTTAATGTATTCAGTCACATTTTGATATATACATTTTTTTTATGCTTTGAATTTCAATGAATATCTTTGGATTAATGTTTATGAATGGGATCAATTAAAATATTTTAATTATAAGATATGAAAAATAACTCATATATGTGTGATGAAATATCATGAATAGCAATATCTTCTAAATGAGTAAATTGATATATCTTTTATAATTGCTATAGTGAGGGGGAGTAGAGAAATAAACAATGAAAGAGGAGGAGTAGAGAAATAAACAATGAAAGAGGGAGAGTAAAAAAATAAAATATGGTATCAAAAAAGAAAAGTAGAAAAAATATATCCTTTATGTTATCCTTTTTTTTCTCTCTTTAAAATCCCTTAAGATCTTAATTGATGCTGTCAAAAAGGAAGAGTAGAGAATCAAAAATTGAGATCGAGCAATAAGCAATAGAAAAATAGAATCGAGAGCAATAAGCAAAATTGTCAAAGCAAATGAGCAAAATTGTCAAAGCAAATGTGTCAAAGAACCAAAATTATCAGTAATTTTCAAAGCAAATGATCTAATAAGCAAATTTTAAATTGATCTTCAAACTACTCATGATATATTTCATTCAAATAACTAGCTATGATGTTTAAGTGATGCATCTTCATAAATTTGAAATTCATGTTCAATGCTTTATATATATTATACTCTGCTTTTGCTCAAGTATTTTGTCATCATCAAAAAGGGAGAGATTGTTGTTCCTTGAATTGATTTTGATAATTACAAAGTATTTGAGGGGGTTACTAATGATTTTGGTTGAAAAAAAGATTTATTATTTTTCAGAGGTAAAATCATAATTTTATCAAGTCCTAATTCGAAAGTCTCAAGAGCAAGAACAGAAAATTTGTGATCTATTGGAGAAAATTTCATAATTTTTGGATGTATATTTTGAAAGAAAATAATATTTATAAAATTGAGTCGACCTCATGAGTCGACTCATGTCAAATGGGGCTGAACGGCATGCTGTTTTTTGGCTGGCACACCTAATTGAGTCGACCCCATGAGTCGACCCCTGTGCATGAGTCAACCCTATGAGTCAACCTCTATTGCTGTGCATGCAAGAATTACATAACAATCATTTTCTGTTCTGTGCCACAGTAGTCGACCCCATAAGTCGACTCATGTGTATGAGTCGACCCTATGAGTCGACCCCTGCGATGAAAAAACTTCATAACGGCTAATTTTTCAGTTCGTTTTGGCACATTTAATGCTCATTTAATGATCTCCAATGGCTCTAAAACTACCTAGATCACTCTCCACCATCATTTGAAGCTATGAAAGGCACTTAAAGGAGGGAATAAAGAAGGTTTTTCAAGCATTCATTTCAGCCCTAAGCAAAGAGCCTTCTTGAAGTTAAAGAAGTTTTCATTTCAAGTTCACCAACCCCTCAAGAGCTCATTCAAGTCTTCAACAACCTTGAGGAGAATCAGAAAAGCTTCTTCATTGTTGTGTAAAATATATTTAAAGCCTTATTTGCTCATTAAAAGAGCTATATTTGTATTTCCGTGTGATTAACTGTTATACTCTGTTTTTGAGTTGATCTTTAGTTTTGGAAGGGTTCCAAAACGTGGAAAGGTTGATCCGAATCTTGAATCAAATTGTATTGGGTTGGCTGGTACCCGAAAAATAAGTGTTCTAGCTTGGGATAGCTAGAGTCGGAGGTACCGACATTGTATTCTTGTTGAATACGGTTTAGTGGATTTGAATTCCAAAGTAGGAGCTTGGGGAGTGGATGTAGGTGCAAGATTGGCATCGAACCACTATAAATCTTGGTTGTTTGTGGTGTGCTTATTTGTTTTCTATCTTATTTTCTTTTTCTTCTTGCACTCTTGCATCTAATATCTTCACTTTGCTTAAATCACTCACTTCAACTAACTTGTCTTTTATTACTTAATCCTTGTGGTTCTAGATTAATTTTAAATTTTCAAAAATCCAATTCACCCCTCTTCTTGGGTTGCATAGCTGAGCAACATATATATATATATATATATATATATATATATATATATATATATATATATATATATATATATATATATATTTGGTAGAAACTAATATATCTGTTTAAACTCTTTTATATATATATACGCACACGCACCGGTCACAAAGCCCTAACCATTGTCTAAGCTTTCCCTGTTCGGCTGCTCAAGCCTCCCACCTGATTGAGACCCTGAGGATAGAAGAAACGGATGAAAAATTGGGGGAATGCATAGAAAAAATCAATGAGAACGAAGGAAAGACAGAACAAATCGAAATGTAAGATCTTTTTCTTTTCTTTTCCCCTCTTCTTTTTTTTTTTATTTTTTTTTTTTTTGCGATTTCTGGCGAGGGAGAGAACCTGAGGGAGATCGTAGGGTGGGAGGGAGGTCGTCACTAGTTGGGCCGGGGGGCACGGAGGCCTTCGGCAGGGGGGAGGGGAGGAGGGCAAGGAAGGAGATGGGCCAGAGGTAATTTTAGGAATAGGTTCTTGCTTATTTGGACTGCAACAACGCTAATATTATCCCTGATCTGCAAATCTTAACTCCAAGCTGGGTACTTCTGAGCTCTTAAGTAATTACAGATAAAACTTAATGTAGGTCTTCCGCCTTCAATTATGTTTATCCATTCTAACTTCCTATGAAATTGAAGCCAACTATACTAAAGTTTCTACATTTTCATGCTATTAACCTCTGCATGCCCTCTCAAATTGAAAACTGTCATGTTTTTCAGTCTCTTGAATACATCAATTAAAGAACATCTATCAATTATGTACTATGGCTTACTTTAGCTTCATGATTGCCCAATTCACATACTTGTAAGTAGTATCTAGTGTCAATGCGTCTATTTCTACTGTTTCGTGTTATACTCTTTTAAATGGCTGACTTGTCTACAAATAAAATAGTGGACACTTTGTATAAAATTATAAAGTTGCAGATATTGTACACTCTCGGTTCAGTAGGAGAAGGGTTTGGCTATTCTCTTCATTTGGAGCTTACTTTGAGTTGGTTCAGCAGGATTAAGAATTGGCTATAAAGTCTGAGTAGGAAAAATATGATCAACTCCGTGGACAATGAATGCATACCAGATCAGAAAATGACACCTTCAAATTAGAAATTGAAGAACTGAAGAATAAAATTATATAGCTACAGAAAGTTCAAGAGTTTGCTATGGTGCAACATGCAAAGGCATGTAGCTTAGCAGAAGATAAAATCCAAAGATTGGAAACTGAAGAGGAGGTCCTTGTTTCAAATAAGAATAAGCAGAGAAGTTGCTTTGAACTAGACGAGAACGTTAAAGATTTATTAAAAGCTTGCAGCCTAACAGAAACTCATATGCTTGTCATTCAAATGCTATTATATTGCTTCTGCTTACCTATGCCATTGAACTTTGGAGCAAGATTTTCTAAAGAAAATTTCAGATTTGGAGGAGCAGGACCTTCAGGACAAGCTGCAGTTGGGGATACTGGAAAGATCTATGGATATAGAAGCTCTACATGGTGAGATTATTAAGCGTGATTGGCATGTTTATTCACTAAAGAGTCAGGTCAACTGGCTGAAGTTGACTTCCCACTTTAAACTTTTTTTCATTCACATTCTGTAGTTTGCTTGATCTGAACTTCATAATGTACTTATTGTTTTTCACTTTTGTGAGGTGTTAGTTCTTTTGGATTAAGAACTTAAACATATACTGTGGTTTTGAATTTAGTTGAGGCTATTGATGTTTCAAATAGTATTATCAAGACATCTATCATTTTATGTTTATGGCTTTAGAGCTTTCATTTGCCAATTATTCTTTTATAATGGATTGTTGTATAATATATTATTTATTGTGTGAAAACCAATGCATATAATACATATTTCATATAGGTTGGTATATGTTTGATATAGTGATGGAATTTAATGATTAAAAGTAGTTACTACTAGTTGCTGAAAATACTGCAAAAAGATATTCAAAAATAGTTGCTATTGCAGCTGAAAACTACCATTGCAAAAAGGTATTCAAAAAAGAATGGTGCATTAAAATATACTTTTTTTACTTTAGAATATTTATCATTCAGTTATTTATTTATTTATATGTATTTTCTCATAATTTCATTATTTCTTCCTTATAGACTATTGGGTTGGATAGGCCACCAATACAACTTGAGGCATTTGAGCGGACCCACAAATAAAAGAAAAGTTCAGATGAATTTATGGACAACAAATCCAAAAGAGTTTTGATAAGTTTACTTATTCTACTTAATGATAAATTTATTAATTATTAATATATTATAAAAAGTATTAAGTTAATATATTTTTAATAGTTTTAAAAAGAACATTCTGCTATTCTCACTACTAAGTATGGCTAGATGTCTCGTCCCAACCCAAGTTTGATCTAGATGTATGGGTCCAATAAACTGGGGCCTCAAATAAGGAAAGATTATATGGGTTTGGACCCAAAGAAGATCCTAAACTGCTATTATGATCTGCTAGTGTTCCTATTCAGCAACATCGGCATATCCTAGTTCTTCATTGCGCCATCTCACTAAGGAATAAGTTCAACACTTGATTATATAATAACACGATCAATAATGAGAGGAGATATGTTAGAAGATATGTCAGGAGCTAAGCCTTAGGGTACGGCAAGAACTGCAATAGAAGATGATTCAAATGAGAGAAACAATATAGGAAGAGATAAGGAAAATAATTCATGCTATGATGTCAGACCTCAACCAATCACACGCCTCTCGGCCCGATCAAGACTGTTCAGATTTATGATTAGGTATTTTAAGAAAATTTAATGTAACATTTTGCTACTATGAGATAATATAATTTTTACTTTGTTGTTCGTATTTTTTGAGAAAAATATAATGTTATAAATGAATAAATTTATTATGACTTAATATTAGTATAATATTTGTTATGAATTAGTTTTATATTTATTATGAATGAATTAATAATTTTTGAATGAATTAGTTGTATATAAATAGGAGGGAAACGCAGTAACACAGTAGTGCATTGATAAGTGGAATAATATAATAATAGTTAATGATTCTAAGATCTGTTGTTGGAATTTGAAGACAAGATAACTAAATGAACTATGGGATATTTACCAAAAAAACTAAAAAAAAAAAAAAAAACTATGGGATGGGAGTGTCCGCATTTGTATTTCTTCTGTATACACATTTGTATATAGTTCCCTTCAAGTTTTCCTGCACCGGGCAGGCTCCTCTAGGCTATACATTGTAGGGATCTCAATCTTCGACTATGGAGCTCTATCTTATCTTTAAAGAAATTTCCACTTAACAACTTCCAAAGTGAGATTTACAATAACAATTTGGACTGAATAATACGAAGGAAAAACTCTAAATAAATTACTGATTTCTTGATTTAATGCTGACAAACATGGATTCAATCATAAATTTCTGATACAGCTATTTTAACAAAAATTCATAAGATTAACCAAACTCTTTCCTATATAAAGGGAGACAAACTACAAATCTCAAACTCTTTTAGAAAAAATATAACTAGAAGATACAGAAAGTGGTTGCACCACATTAAATTATGTAATAGCAACCCCAGCAAGATAATATAACTAATTAACATTTCTAGACAAGTCAATTATAGAAACATGTAGAGATGACATATAAAATTTCTAAATAGTAAAATCAAATTCACTCTGAAGATTAAGTCGGAAGGCTTCCTAAGTTTTACATGGGAAGTGTCATGTAGCCTCCCAATAAGGTTTTACAACAACAGCTTCTGTTAACACTAGTACTTGTCTAGTAGTTTCTGTTCACAACGGTAGTGCTACAGCCCAACAATTAGAAGAAAAAACAGCTTTAAAAATATAACTAAGACTTCATTTTGTGCAAAAGTTTGATTGCTTCAGCCAGAATTTGAAAGAGATTCATAACAGCATATGAATGTGCAAAGCCGAAAGAACAATTGAGTCAACCCATCAAGTTCATAAGAAATAACTAGAATCCAAACTAAAACAAGCATCTAAACTCAATTGATTTTAAGTTCATACAGTGGGCTGGACCTGGCACTCTCCTCACAGTCGGCAACAATCTCCTTCATGCTCAAATGAGAAGTAAACACAAGGAGTGGCTTTATTCTAGGTACAGGTATGGGCTCGTTGAGAATGCAGGCCTCTGGGTGTAATCTGGATTTGCACAGCTTAGACCCACAAGCAAAAGTCTCAACATTTCTTCCCTATCAAACTCGCCATTTAATCTTTGGTCTGCAGCTTCGATAAGCTTATCCTTTGAATACAATCCCCAAACCCAGTCAACCAAATTGACCAACTTATGATCCTGGCCGTCTTCTGTATCAATTGGCCTCCTCCCACAACAAATTTCCAGTACCAGGACCCCATAGCTGAATACATCGGTCTTTTCTGTGGCCGTACCACACTGTAGATACTCAGGTGCAAGGTACCCCATTGTCCCAGCAGTCAAAGTTGAAACAGGGCTCTTATTGTGACCCATCAACCTTTGCCAAGTCAAAGTCTTCCAGTCTTGGATTAAAATTGGCATCCAGCATTATATTGCTGGTCTTTATGTCTCTATGGATCACTTGGTGTTCGCATCCTTGATGCAGGAAGGTGAGAACAGAGGCAATGCCGGTGGCTACGTTGTACCGCTGGGACCATTTAAGCATGGATTCAGGCCTGCAGTAAAGGGCCTTGTCAAGGCTCCCGTTAGGCATGAACCCGTACACGAGCAACAATTTATCCTTCGAAGTACGCCAACCTTCGAGCTGGACTAAGTTCTTATGCCTCGAGGAAGCTATCATGGACAACTCGGCAATGAACTCTTTCTGGCTTTGCTGGGCTTGCATTGACCGCTTCACTGCATATGTGATGCCGCACCCAGGATGAACCGCTTTGTATACTATTCCAAATGCTCCATTTCCAACAATTCTGCTGCTGTGAAAACCTCTGGTCGCTGAGCTGAGCTCCTATAATGGCATATAATGGCCTGTTTACACTGCAATATTCTTTCGCATAAATAGAACATCGGTGAAGTTGATCACATCTGGCACTGAAGGGACTGTTAGTGTGTTTGTTGGGAGTCCAAAACTGCTGACCCTGTCTGTTAGGGATTGTTGGACAGAATAGACAAATAGATGAAGGTTATAAAGTCGAACAAACTTTTAGTGTCCAATCTGTTAGGGACTGTGAGTGTGTTCGTTAGTGTGTTGCGATGCTGCGTCAATACTTCCCCGCAAGCGAATGGAGGGGTGCAATCACATTAAGTTTGGAGCAAAGTTGCTAAAATTTTAGCCGAGGAAGAGGCTTGGTAAACATGTCCGTGAGTTGGTCTTTTGTTGAGATGAAGGATATCTAAAGTTGCTGGGAGGCCATCCATTTTCGAACAAAATGAAAGTCTACTTCGACGTGTTTTGTTCGTGCATGGAAGATGGGATTAGCAGTTAGGTATGTGGCTCCGATATTATCACACCATAAAGTCAGAACATCAGCAAGAGATAGATGCAGCTCATGAAGAAGAGACTGGAGTCAAATAACTTTGGCTATTGCATTGGCGATGGCTTTGTATCCTGTTTCAATGCTCGATCGGACAATCATGGCCTATTTCTTTGCACTCCAAGAGATCTTGCCAAGGTAGATGGCGCAGCCGTTGGTTGATCTACGATCAGATTGAGAGTCGGCCCAATCGGCATTGCTGAATGCCTGTAGAACACAAGGTGAGTCACGATGGAACCATAAATCGCAGTACGAGGTCCTCTTCAGGTATCTTAAGATGCATTTTACAGTAGACCAGTGAGGTTTCGTAGTGCTGTGCATATATTGGTACACCCTATTGACTGCACATACAACATTCGAATGTGAGAGGGTAACATATTGCAGCGTCCCCACCACACTTACAAAGATGGATCTTACAGTGTCAAGGATGGAGAGGGAAGCTTTGCATCAGAGGCCATAGGGGTTGAGATCAATTTGGCTTCACTCGTATTGGCCCATTGCAGGACATCAAGAAGATACTTCTACTGGGAGAGGCAATAGCCTATTGCACTATAGGTAGGTTCCAAGCCCAGGAAATAATGGGCCTGTCCATGGTCTCTGATAGCAAATTCTTGCTTGAAAAATTGCAGAATAATAGATATACCAATGACATCTCCTCCAGTTATGATGATATCATCAACATAAATATGAATGTAAATGGAGTCTGCATCACTATGACGAAAGAACAAGGAAGTATTTGTTCATGAACCAAAAAAATCATGCTACACTAAGAAGAACCCTAATCGATGGAACCATACTCTCGAAGCTTGGCACAATTCATAGAGAGACTTCTTCAACTGGTAGACATGAGCAAGAAGGTGCGGATGCTGGAACCTTAATGGTTGTTCCATATAGATGGACTCATTTAGCTCACCATATAAGAATGCATTTGAGATGTCTATTTGCCATAGAGACTAGCTGGAGGAGATGGCAAGAGCCAGGAGCAATCGGATTGTTGTGATTTTGACAACAGGGCTAAAAGTTTCAATAACATCGACATCCTATTATTGTCAGAAGCCTTTAGCAACTAACCGAATTTTATAGCGCTCTATCGAGCCATCTGATCGTTGCTTCAGTTTAAAGACCCATTTATAGCCTACAATATTCATGTCTGAATGTTGGGGAACTAAGTCCCAAGTACCATTTCGGAGAATGGCATCGAACTCGGCACACATAGCAGCACGCCAGTGAGGGTTTTTTACTGCTTTGCAAAAAATAGGTGGGTTCCGTGGATAGTTGAACGGTAACAGAGAGAGCACGAGGAAGAAGATGCCATTTACCAACTATTGGAGCAATATTTGAGATCACTCGTGCCTTCCGAGTCCTATCTTTGGACCAAGTGATCATGGGATGGTGTGGTTGTGTGTCTGGTGGTGCAGCACCGAGCTACTTCTTAGGTGCTATAGAAGTGGGCCGGTCTACCATCTCGATAATAAAGGGTAGCAGCTATTGTCCCGCACTGCAGCTGGGCTTCAGGGATGGTGTAGTTGATGCATTGGGCAGTGGGTTATCAGAGCCGTTTGATGTAGCAATCATGTGATGATATGGGACAGGTGGCGGCGATGAAGCATCCGAGCCAAGGGACTCTGCTGGAGGAGGAACCTGCAGGCTATACCAAGTCATAGAACGCATTGTGCCTTGAGCACCATCATTAGTGTCTTCTTGAAAGAGAAAATGATGCTCATCAAAGGTGATGTTGTGTGCTATGTAGATGTGGCCTATTGAAAGACGTAGGCAGCGATAGACACTATGACAGCCACTATATCCTAGGAAGATACACAAAAGAGAATGGGATTCATGTTTATGTGTGGAGTAAGGACGGAGATATGGATAGCATGCGCAACCAAAGATGCAGAGAAAGGCATAGTTGGGTGGAGTATCAAAGAGTTTTTTATAAGATGAAATGTTGGATAACAAGGGTGTGAAGAGGCGGTTTGTTAAGTAGACTGTAGTGGTGACCACTTTGTCCCAATACTTATATGGAACATTGACTTTACTCATTAAAGAGAGAGCCGCTTCTACCACATGATAGTGTTTGCATTTGACGGTACCATTTTGCTATGGTGTATGTGGACATGAAAGTAGATGAGAAATGCTAATAGAATCTAGGTATCAAGAAAGACTTCAGTACTCTCCTCCCCAATCGGAATGGAGTTGTTTCACCTTTTGATCGAACAAACGTTCAACATGTCTTTGAAAGTGAATGAAGGTGTCAAAAACACTAGATTTTTGCTTTAAAGAAAAAATTCATGTAAACTTGCTATAGTTATCAATGAAAGTTACATAATACCGGCGGCCATTTCTCGAGGTGATCGGAGATGGCCCCCAAACATCTGAAAAAATTAAATCAAGAAATCAAGTAGAGCACTAAAAATTGAGAGAGAGGGAGAGAATGGCTGCCTATAGCTTTTAGACTCATGACAAGTATTACATAGATGACTAGGAGTTTTATTTGCAACTAGAAGATGGTGCCCAGTTAGGATAAGTGAAACAGTCCTCAATGTCGAGTGACCAAGGTGGTCATGCAAAGTGATGAGCATGCTTGTTCTCCAACTAGTGCACAAGGAGGTGTCTTCTTATTGGAAGTAAGAAAATGGTAGAGTCCATTTTTAAGCTGCCTATGGAGCAGCATTTGCCTGCTGGCTTGGTCCTTCATGAAAAAGGTGAATGGGTGAAACTCAATAAAAAAGTTGTCTTTGGTGAATTGCTACACCGAAAGGAGATTACGTGTAATAGAAGGTACGTGAAGAACATTCTTAAGATGAAAGGAATGAGAGGAAGTTGGAATAATAGTGAAGCTAGTGTGTCTAATGCACAAACTTGCACCATTTCTGATAGCCATTTGAGTAGCACCGACATAGGGAGTCACATCATTTAGTTGGTAGTAGTTCGGAGTGATATGATGAGTTGCTCCAAAATTTGAAAATCAGGCAGAGATGTCCTCTGAGTTGTTACCCTGATTAGCCAGTGCATGAGCAGTATACACTGCCGCTGTGTGCTTATTAGTAGCCGACGGCACTGCTGTGGTGATGTTGGCATCAAAGTGATGGGGGCACTCAGGAGCACGGTGCCCAACCTGATGACAAATTTGACACTTCGGAGGGTGTTGCTGCCATCTACTGTAGCCACGACCATGACCGCTACCATGGCCTCCATGTTCGGCCAAGGTGCCACAGAAGCCTGGGGCTGTAGGGATTGTTGAGGGGCAGAGTTGGTGCAATGCACAACTTGATTGATAGCGGAGAAAATGGATTGGATCAGAGCAGTAAGCCTTCCTTGGGTTTGCATAAGGATCTCATGAGCCAACAGGAGGGCATGCAGGTCTTCAAGGCTGTAGTTGGTGAGGTTTGTGGTAATGGATGGAATGAAGGCATCAAAGGAAGAGTCCAAACTAGTGAAAACCTGCATAATGAGATCGATGTCGTTGAGAGGCTCATTGATGGCAGCAAGAGAGTTCAAGACTGCTTTAATCTACTGGATGTACTCAATGATCGAAGAGGAGCCTTTACGGATCTCATGGAGTTGGTGGCACAGCTGTAGGACCCTCGCATGCGAATGCAAAGCAAAGGTATGTTCGAGGGCAACCCAGACGACATGGGAAGAGGTGAGGCCCACCACCACGATGAGCATGAAATTGCTAATGGAGGAGATGAGCCAGTCGAGGACTTGTTGATCCTTCTTCACCCACACAACATAGGCCGGGTTGGGAGTTGTAGGAGTAGCAAGAGATGCCTTAGAGCTGTTAGCTTGGATGGCTTGCGTAGTAGTTGGGATTGTTATTGAAGGATAGGGCTCTGTCTCATCAACTAGGCCGAGCAGATCGTGACTCCGAAGCAACGGAAGGCATTTGGTTTTCCATAAGAGATAGTTGTCTCTGGTGAGTTTTAGTAGTGGAAAGTTGAGGATGGTGATAGTGGGTGTGGTGGCAGTAGGGGTTTGGCAGAAAATGAGAGCCATGGTGGAGAGGGGGATCGGGTGCTGTGTAGCTATGTGCTCTGATACCATATAATGGCATATAATGACTTGTTTACACTGCCATATTATTTGGCATAAATAGAACATCGGTGAAGTTGATCACATCCGGCATTGAAGGGATTGCTAGTGTGTTTTTTGGGAGTCCAAAATTTTTGACACCATTTGTTAGGAACTGTTGGACAGAATAGATAAACAGATGAAAGTTATAAAGTCAAACAAACTTTTAGAGTCCAATCTGTTAGGGACTGTGAGTGTGTTTGTTAACATGTTGCGATTCTGTGTCAATAACACCCTATAACTGAATTTTCTTTCGCTCTTCAGGACCTCTGATTTCAAGCCCTCTTTACTTGCTTTCAAATCCACTAAAATCCAAACAAGCATAACGAAGGCCATACTAAAAGCCATAGGACCTATGATTGCTAGGCTAAGACTAAGCTTCTTGTGAGAGCTACAGTGAGGGCTGGTGATGGGTATCATTGGAATCTTGCTCCACGAGCTATCAGACACATTGCAAGGAACATGAGATGAGAGATTAGGTTATAGATCTATACCTTGATCAAGATCGAGCTACGGGCAACCTCAGTCATGGTTGAGCTATGGGAGATGGTATTTACTAGCTCATATACCACCGGCCTATGTCGATAAGCAAGAGGGCAAATGTCTGCTCCACAAACACCGATACCTCAATTGCGATGACCTATTATAGGTCGGCTGGGACGATCTATCCTAGATCGTCTATGGCTGAGCTATCTCCTCCATCAACAGATCCGTCCTTCCTCTAAATTGAAAAAGTTCAGATAAGATAGGACTCTTCTACAATTAGATCTCCCATAAAAGAAAATATCTTCTCCGAATTAATCTATATGATAAATCAGAAAATCATCAGGACTCTGAGACGGATATGACTCAAATTCTTCTCCTATAAATTAAAGCTCTGAGACCCTCCAAGGTATGCAATAAAATCAACTACTTGCTCTCTCCTTTTGTTGTTCTCTATCTTCCGACTTGAGTATTGGAGGGTCTACACCGGAGTACATCTCCTGATATGGACTTATTTTGCAGGTGTTCGGGCAAGGCTCCAGCGGTGATTTCACCTCCACCACATCCACCTTGACGTCCGATGTCAAGCGGAGAGACAGACAGCAATATTTGGTACTTGAAGAAGGGCCTATTTCGAGGGGAAAGAGCTTATCACCAGTAGTCATGAGGACATGAAGGGCTACATCAAATGCATCCCAATGCTCCAATGGTCAGCAAGCCAACAATATGTAGCCAACCAATGCACCACTGCTACTGACATAGGAGAATCCCCCTCTAGTGGCACCTGCAATCTCCCACAATCAGTATAACAGCCTCATTCAGTAGGTGTAGGGACTTTCAGCCACAGTGAGAGGGATACAACAAAATATTGAGTTACCTTTCATCATGAAAAATTTATAGCCAGCTAGAGGGAGATCGGTTGATCGGCACCCCCGTAGCTCAAGAGCAGGGGCTAGCCATTAAAGCCAACCTATCAGCCCACCTAATCATCACCATAGGCAGTCTCCCACTCCGATCTCTAGAAGAGACTCTACCTCAAATCATATCTCTCCTCAATGCCGACCAAGCTACGAGGATGAGATGGAAAGAAGTTTCAAGAAATGCAGCAGCAGATCAATTGCACTTCAGGCACTGAAATAATTGGGCAACAATCTAGGGTTTAATGTCGACCCATCATTCACTCAAAAGATTATTGATGAGCCTCTTCCACCTTGATTCAAGATGCCTTAGATGGAGCCTTATGATGGAACGGCTGATCCGATGGACCATCTAAAAAACTTCCAAACTTTGATGCTTCTACAAAGGGCCAACGATGCGATTCTTTGCTGAGCTTTTTTCTCAATTTTGAGGAAGGCAGCTCGTCACTGGTACTCTAACCTGCAGTTAGGTTCCATTGATTCTTTCCTTCAATTGAACCGATTGTTCATCGCATACTTCATCAACAGTCATCGATAGTGCCGCAACTCGAACTTCCTCATTAGCATTAGCTAGAGGGAGAATGAGACTACATAGGTCGATTCAACATTGTGACTTTGGAAGTTCGAAATTTAAATCAATCCATGACAATGATCACATTCAAGGTCGGGCTTCAGCAAAATGATCTTCTCTTTTCACTTAATCAGAACTACCCAAAGGACTTTGCTGAGATGTTGGAGCGGACTGAGAACTATATCCAAGCCGAAGAAGTGTGGGATCGGCAAGGGGAGAATCTTGGTCAAGCATCACATATGACTGCTAGCAAAGAGATAAAGAAAGAGATCCAATTTTGATAGCTAGTATAAAAAATTGAAGATAGTCCTAGAGCATGGAGGATCTTATACATGCTGACGGATTCAGCACCTGAGGAGCCCACTTCTAATGCTCGCGGTGCGGTTTGAGATACTTACTTGAAGTGACTCAATGACCGCACCATGATATGTTGTATTATGCAAGCGGTTATGAACGATGAGTTCAGTCACAAATTCGAGGAAGCTTAGTCGAAGAAATACTCAAAGTGTTGAATAATTCTTTTGACACTCCTGACGGCATTGAGCGACACAAGACTGGTTGTACTATTTTCAATGTCAGGATGAGGGAGGGGGCATCGGTAACCAATTATATATTGTACATGATCGAACAGATCAAGCAGCTCAGTAAGCTCCACTTTTTCTTGCACAAGCAGCTTGGGAAAGATATGATTCTAAATTTTTTGTCAAAGTCCTACTTACGGTTTCTCAGTCATTATCGAATAACCAAATCTGTGGTAAACTATCATGGTCTGTTGGGGTTGCTGCAGACTTATGAGAAAGATCACCAGCTCTACAAGGAGACGGTGAATGTAGTGGGAGCATCTTTTTCAGGCAGGCATCATCCCTTTAAGAAAGAAAAGAAGAAGAAGAAAAATAAGGTGCCAAGTGCTGGGGGTCAGATCGTGAAGTCCAAGTTCAAGTCCGACTAGAGTCAAGCAAAGTGCTTCTACTATAGGAAACAAGATCATTAGAAGAGAAATTATCCTCAATATATTGCTTCCCTTGATCCGAACAGATCGAAGAAGAAGAAGAAACCGTTTGCTAAGTAAGGTAATTATATGATAACTCCTTGCAATTTCTCAATATGTGATACAATGACCTGGGTATTAGATACTGGTAGTGCTATTAACATTTGCAATTCGTTGCAGGGACTTTAAGTCAGTAGGAGATTTGAAGATGGCGAGAGATTTCTGAATGTTGGAGATGGAAGATCAGTTATAGTTCTAGCTTTAGGAATCATCAAACTTATATTCAATTCTCATATCATTGTTCTTAGTGATTGTCATTATTGTCCTAGTTTTTTATTGAATGTAATTTCTGTAGGCCTTCTGACCAAAAAAAATTATGAAATTTTAATAAAATTTTTTTTTATAATATCATTTTAAATGGTGTTACTGCAATGCACAGACAATTGAACAATAAAATTTATATTGTATCATGATCTAGTATAATGTACACATCAAAAAAATGTCCTAGGATAGATAATGTCTCGGATGGCTATCTTTGGCACTATAGGTTAGGTCAAATTAACAAGAACAGGATGAACAGATTAATCCAAGAGGAAATCCTTAAGGACAATGATTGTGAATCATTACCAAACTGTGAATCTTGTCTACTCAGAAAAATAACCAAATCACCTTTTATTGAAAAAGGTGAACAAGCCAATGATGTTCTATGTCTCGTACATACTGATGTATGTGGATCGATGAGCACAAGTATGAAAGAAGGGCATCAATACTTTATTATATTCACAGTTGACCTATCTAAGTATGGATATGTGTACTTGATGAAGAATAAGTCAGAATCATTTAAAATGTTCAAACGATTTTATAGTGAGGTAGAGAAACAAACTGTAAAGAGCATTAAAACTCTTCGATCTGATCGAGGAGGTAAATACATTTTCAATGAATTTATGATACATCTAGAAGAGAATGAGATTCTCTCACAATGGACTCCTTCTGATACATCACAGTATAATGGTGTCTCAGAAAGAAAGAATCAAATCTTATTAGATATGGTTTGGTCCATGATGGAGTTTTCGAATTTGCTAATCTCATTTTAGAGATATGCATTGAGTTAGCTTACTATGTACTTAATAGGATTTCAAATAAGTCTGCAAATAAAATACCATATGAGATATATACTGAGTATAAACCAGTACTCTCACATCTTAGGGTTGGGGGGTGTCTGGCTTATATCAGATATTTAAAAATAGACAAACTAGGACCTAGGTCTGACAAGTGTATCTTCATAAGGTATCCTAAAGAAATAAAAGAGTATTACTTCTACCTTGCTAATAAACAAGAAAGTGTTCGTGAGCAATAAAGTATTTTTTTTAGAAAAAAATTCTTTAATGAAAGAATTAGTGCTTCTAAAATCGATCTTGATGAAGTTCAATGAGTAGAAGGACCGATACAATCTAGTGAATCCACAGAATTCAATTTGACTAAGTTGAATCCAGAATCTGTTAATGATGCACTATTAAGGAGATCCAATGGAGTATCACGTCCATCAGATAGATACTATGATTTTTTGATCCGAGATGGGGATCCTGTTGAACTGGACAAGAACAATGAGGATCCAATCTCTTACATGGATGCAATGCAGAGGTTTGACTCCGACAAATAGCTAGAAGCCATGAAATTCAAAATGGAGTCTACGAAGGTCAATGATGTATGGACATTAATTGATCCATCTAAAGAGATAAAATTCATAAGGTGTAAGTGGATCTTCAAGAGGAAGAGAGGCACAGATGGCAAGCTAGAGACCTATAAAATTCGTCTGGTTGTCAAGAGATATCGTCAGCATTATGGTATTGACTATAACAAGACGTTCTCCCTTGTGGCAATGCTGAAATCTATTCAGATCAAGCTTGCTATAGCTGCACATTTAGACTATGAAATCTGACAAATGGATGTGAAAATAGCTTTCCTCAATGGTGAGCTGAAAGAAAAAGTGTATATGATACAACCTGAAGATTTCACATCTACAGACAAGTCTAAGGTATGCAAGCTTCAGAGATCTATTTATGGATTGAAGCAAGCAAGTAGGAGTTGGAATATGGGTTTTGATAAAGTGATCAGAACGTATGGGTTCATTAGGAATAGAGAAGAACCCTGCATATACATATGGGTTAATAATTCTATGATAGTATTTTTTGTTTTATATGTGGATAATATTCTCTTAATCAAAAATGACATTCCTGCATTATAAGGAATAAAAATCTGACTGTCATCTCAGTTCTCTATGAAGGACTTAGGAGAAGCATCCTACATCCTTAGGATAAAGATTTATAGAGATAGATCTAAAAGAGTGCTTGGATTGTCTCAGTTTACGTACATCGATACTGTGCTGAAAGGTTCAGTATGAAAAATTTCAAGGACTATCTCTCGATAGGTCATGGAATTACTCTCTCGAAGATGGATTATCCGACAACTCCTCAAGAGAGGGAGCGTATGAACAGGATTTCATATACTTAGATATTGGATTCTATAATATATGCTATGATATGTACAAGATCAGACATGACATACTCACTAGGAGTAGTGAGCGGATACGAGTCTAATCCAGGAGAGAACTATTGGAAGGTTGTAAAAACTATCCTTAAGTATTTAAGAAATACTAAGGACCAGTGGCTTGTTTATGGAGAATCTGACTTAAAACTTATGAAATTGACAGACTCTAATTTTTAGTCGGACCATGACGACAGTAAGAGCATGTTAGGTTATATTTATACCCTGAACGGTAGAGCAATCTATTGAAAATATTTCAAGCAATACACTGTAGCCGACTCTACTTACGAGGTGAAATACGTCGTGGCGTCCGATGCCATGAAAGAAGCTGTGTAGTTACGAAAGTTCATCAGTGAGCTTGGAGTGGCACCCTCCCTCCATGTCCTATTTTGTTATACTGCAACAACACTGATGCCATTGCTCAAGCGAAGGAATCGAAGTCACATCAATGCACCAAACACATTCTACACTTCTACCACATAATCTGGAAGATCGTAGATCGAGGTGACGTCGAGCTTCAAAAGATCGATGGAAAAGAGAATCTGACCGACTCATTTACTAAAGCCCTTAGTATCAAGGAGTTCGAAGATCATAAACTGAAGATGGGTATATGATACTGTACTAATTGGCTTTAGGCCAAGTGGGAGTTGTTGAAAATTATGTCTCAAAGCCAAGCATCAGCCTATTGATGATTGTACTAAATAATGTAAATGTATATGAATTGATAAATTAATAAAATTATTATTTGATTTTTTCATCATAAAGTAGTGTATATCTTCTTAATGAACTCTAATTATTGTGATGAAGTCCTTAAGACTATCCTAATCGATATAGAAGGATATGTCATTTAATTTTTAAATTTAGTTCACGATCAAATAATACGCTATTACTAGGATGATAGCGTCTGTCGAGTATAGGCCGTTGTGTGTCATATGTATTGGTTGTCCTCGTAACTAAGCGATATGGAGATATTAGTATGGCATACAACTGAGATGTAGGAGTATATATCATTGAATGTGACCAACTATTGAGTACTCTGCTGTCAAAAGTAGCTCGTGAAGGATATGGATATAAGTGTCCCTCCGACCTGAGATCACCATGGTGACTTGCAAACAACTCACTGTACTTTGATGTCAGACTATCTAAATTTTTAATTCAGTGATGGAAGATTTTTAGGTCAGTCAAGTACTCACAAAATCGGTGTGTGAGTCAAGATAGAATTGATCCCTCCGAATAAGTAAGAGTTAATGCATCGGTGTATTTCAATTTAGTAAAATCTTGACCAGGATAATCTATATAATGGATTTGAAAGGTTGAATCATAATGTGGCTAACAAATTTAGGTTTGACAATTAAACTCTAGGTCACCTTAAGCATTAGGATCAAAGGGATGAATTATACGGTAACCATATGCCAATAGGTTCATGAATGATGCTTTACAATCTTTCTATCTATCCGGACATCGGGTACCATTGCTATATGGTTACTTTGATTGGTATAAGAAGTCCGTTTCTATACTACCGGCTTAGATTCGAATCTATAAAGTCACACTCAAAAGAAATTTTCGACTGATCATGTGGCTAATCAATGACTGAGAATCGTTCTAGGATCGAATCGTCAATTCGATAGATGATGAATCTTATGCAAAAATTGTAATCAATTAATTTACTAATTATTGATGAATTATAGGAGGATTGATTAACAATTAGATTACTGATTAATTCAATTTGATGGAGTATTGAAGTTTGGATTAAATTTAATTGAATTGGATTCAATTTGGTTTGATCCGAATAGGTTATGAGATGACCTAATCGCTAAGGATGTTCGATTTATGATTCAAACTCGATTAATTTTTAATTTAATTTAGATTTAATCGATATCATGTGTTATCTAATTAGATTAGGTGATCTAATTGGGTCTAACCTAATTTGGTTGGGTCAAGAATCTAATTAGATAAGAATACAAATTCAAATTCAAAAGATATTAGAACACCTCTTGTGCCACCTCTACCTACGCCCATCCTTTCTTCATGCGTGAGAATGGTTTCCATGTGGAATTTTTTTATGCCCAGAAGGTGTATGATGCCTTCTTCTGATCCTCTTTGGATTAGAGTTTGGTTGGTTCAAGTTTGACTTCAAATTGATTTGAAATCAGATTGGAACCAAAAATTCAATTTTTGTGGGACTCTTCCAAGCTGCCGACCACTTCTCTTCCCTCGCACAAATTGATTTTTTGCATGATATTTTTTTCACCAATCTAACTTTGTCGCACCGCTTTCTGAGTCCTTTAGTTGTGGATTAAATTTGGTTAAAAAATAAATTCAAATTTGATTTGAATTCATGATAAGATTAAAGGTTGTTTGAACCTGAACCAAATCATCCAAACTCTTCATGGCATGCCACCTTCAGAAGGGCTGATTTTTTGTGTGCCAAACCAGATCAGATTTGCCGTGAGAGAACCTTAGAGAAGGGGCATGAAAAACTAGAGAGAGGGGTGGGCAACCCTACTTGAGAAAAAGAGGAAGAAGATCCTCTTTGGGGCGTGAGATCTAAGGTGGGGGTTCTAGGGTTTTCTAGTTTCAGTTTTATGAGAGAAAAAAATAAAAAGAATTTTGTTCTTCTTCTTTCACGTCATCTCCTTGAAAAGCTCCATCTTTTGATCTGGAGGTGTCCATTTGATCTGAATAAAGCAGTCTCCATCAGCCATCCAGAGCCTGCGTTATGAGCTAGCACTCCCAAGACGAACGATCTATTCGAGGCTTCGAGTGGACTATCTGTAGAGGTCGGATGTATTGTGCAGCTATTCAGCATCAGGAAGGACCTCCTATCATGTGCATTAGTAGCAATAATCATCGATCCATGATCAGGTAATGGGTTCTGAACTCATCGGATTAGATCTAAATGTTAGATCTGATTCAGGGTATCGATACAATCATACAGTCTTTTCTTTCAGATCAATTTTTTTTTGTACAATATTTTTATATCATAGATCTTAAGATGATAGTTTAGATCTAATCTAAAGCATATGTAGGAGATTAAATAGTTTAATCTACTGCTTTCATTATAATTTTTTTTTTAAAAAAAATACATGATTTGGACTGTCTGTTTTTCAACAATTAGAGTCTGGTGTTGCATTTACACTTTGCAATATGAAAAAGATCTTTTCTCCTGAATTTTTTACTATCATAATTCATCTACTTGTTCACTTAGCTACAGAAGCAAAACTTAGTGGACCAGTATACTACAGATGGATGTATCCTATTGAGAGGTGATGTTGCTGAACTTTATGATTTAAAAATCTTCAGTATAAATAATGTCGTACCCATATTGATGATTTAATAAATTTTTAATTTTTGAAGATATCTTGTGCATTTAAAGGATTATATATGAAATAGAGCCTATCTTGAAGGCTCAATTGCAAAAGGATATATTGCTGAAGAGTGTTTGATATTTTATTCAAGATATCATAAAAATTTAAAGATCATTTTTAATCGATCGCAAAGAAATTATAATATTATCGATAATTCAAAATTTTATAAGTTCTTAACTACTGGAAGAGTTTTGGAAAAAGTTGAAAGTGTGGTTCTTGATAGAAAATCTCTAGCACAAGTCCATCATTATGTGTTACTTCATAGTGACATAATATCTTCATATCGCTGGTTAGTATAGTTAATTATATATTGATTTATTTCTTTGTCATCATATGTAATGTTGTTAATTAAGGAATTAATTTTTTTGTAGCAAATTTTTGGTTGCTCAGAGATGAGCAAACCATATCATTCGATCCTATCCAAAGATTGAGCAACGATGATTGATCGAGTTATTCCCAGAATGATTTTTTAAACAGGTTAGTTATCTATGTGAGAGGAAAGATTAATATTTTGAGTACATTTATAAGCATCAAATAATACATTGACAATTTTATCATGGTTTGTAGGTACTAATGATGATGGAAAGTAATTATTCAGATGAATTAATTATCATTGCTCGAGGTCCTAATAATATTGTGAATAGATATAATGGTTTCATCATTAACGGATTTAAATTTCATACAAAAGAACGTGAAAAATTTAGAAAAACCCAAAACAGTGGCATCATGGTGAAAGCAAATAGAAAGATTTATTATAATTTACTTACAGATATTTTTGAGTTGAATTATTTTGAAAAATTTAAAGTCATATTATTTCGATGTAATTGGATGGATATAAACTCCCCAAGGGGTTTAAAGCAAGATACGAATGGATTTACACTTATAAATTTTTCAAGGCTAATACATACTATGATGTTATTAAAGGATGATCCATTTATTTTTTCATCTCAAGCTCATCAAGTTTTTTTTGACTTGAAAGATAAGAAATGGGCTGTTGTGGTGAGAATGAAACCCCGAGGCTTATGTGATATGGGAAAGGGGTTAGAAGTAGAGGATGATGGGACTTATATGCAGTGTATGCCTTATAATTTTACATCAACTAATGATCCAAATGCTACAAGCTTGGTCAGGATGGATATTGAAAGAGAAAATATTGACTGATTTTGAATTGGTAAGAGATTTAAGATGTGTACATTTATTATATATTCATGTTCGTTTAATTGATTTTGCTTTTTATTAACAATTCAATCAATATTGTATTTATTATTTCATAACTTATGTTATCTGATTTTTGTTTCTATTTGTGAATATTAGGTGACATCATGCCCTAATGCAGACGATTCGATGATATGGAGTTACATACTTCTCATGGTGGATTGTCTTATGCTCAACCCCGACAATTGAGGTAGTCCCAGCAGTCTGAGGCCGGTCCTTCATTATTCCCGTAGCAGTCCAATTCCAATCCTTCTATGAGTCACAGCCGAATTCTCCCGCTGAGGAGAATCCTATTATGGATGAGATACATATCCAAGGTATTTTAATAGAAGTATTATATATTCATGACTATTAAGACTTAAGTATTAATTTTTGTTAGATGATTCTTAATATTAATTCTCATTTTGTTTTTGTTGTAGATGCATCAGGTAAACCACGGATTAGATGTGGACCCACACAAGCTAGAGATATTTGATGCTTGCTGAGGGTAAGAGGGTCATCATCCAATGCAATCGGATGGGGTAGCCCATCAACAAGTCGGCTAGATTGTTGACAAGCTTCTTAGGTACCATTGCACGTAAGGGTCAGCTTTGTCCTTTGAATTATTCTAGATTGAACGATATGCTTCACGCATATAAGCTTAAGATTCTATGATTAGTAGAGGTAAAAAGATGACTTAATAATTTATGTTAATTTATTTATATCCAATTAATTATGTTGTTTAATAATTGAATATTCTTCCTTGCTTCAACGTATAGAGTAAATTTGTACTCCCTCGAGACAGCTATGAATAGGTGTTGAAGTCTCTTAATCGAAAATAGAAAGAATTTAAGGCAACACTAAAGAGGGACTACAAGAGAGAGGGTTTGGTAGAGGATGATGTTGCTTGTATTTGTCCTCCTAATGTTGATCCTCATCAGTGGAGGGAGCTTGTCCATTATTGATTCTCTGAGAAAGGATAGGTAATTGTACATACATTCATCATATATCTTATATTATATTAATTATTAATATAGATAATTTAGATATATACAAGATATATTATACTGTTTTATTTTGTAGGCATATTCTGCTATTGGTAGAGCCGCACGAGCAGCTCAGTCTGTTCCTCATACATCAAGGTCCAAGAGCTATGCACGACGCAGACAAGAACACGTAAGCTTATTTCAAAATATTTAGCATATTACAAACTTTATGGATCATATTTCAAATTATTTGTCAATTGAAATTTATGGATCATATATTTTATGAAATTTATATTTCTTGTAGATGGATGAGCATGGTAGGGATCCTGGTTAGGTGAAGTTTTATAAGATGACTCATGTTCATCGAGATGGTCATTTTGTTATTGACGAGTCGCGAGATATATTTGTATGTATTTATAATCATTTAGTACAATGATTTATAATTTATTTTTAATTATAAAATTAATATATATATATATATATTGAATATAGGAGAGAGCTTCATCTCTTATTACAGAGCATGTCGGTGAGTCCTCAACATCTACGGAGGCCAGTCGTATCGAGGCCTAGGTGATGACAGAGCTGCTGGGATCGGATCACTATGGTTGAGTGAGAGGTTATGAAGTTGGAGTCACTCCCACTTAGTTATCTGATATACGTTGATACACTCAGGATGCTAGAGAGAGCTCTAGCAATATTGATATTTCTATGCTTGAGGCTCGAATGGAGGCACGGATCAAGGAGCAGGTAGAGGCACGGGTGCAGGCGCAAGTGCAGGAGTAGGTTGAGGCATGGATGCAGGTGCGGTTACAGGCGCAGGTGCACGTGCAAGTGCAGGCAGAGGTGGGGCTGATAAAACAGAACTATGACACTGTGATATCCAGCTTGAAGACTCAAATTGATCAGTTGACATCCTCATTACACACATTTATGGACTCCTCTAGGGTATGTATCTTATTATATTTATATTTATTCATAAACTTAATCATTTAATTTACATTACGATTTTCATATTCTTATCAGTGAAGTTTTTATATATTTGTTGTAGACTCCTGGTGGTTCCAGCAATCGTGGAGTTGATGATAATCATGCTTCTATGGATGATTGATAGCCCGATGCCTCAATCTTTCTTTTGAGTTTTGTAAGTCATGAACTTGATGGACAGGTTTATGTATTGATATGGATTGTTATTATGACTTTATGTTGCTGTTTGAATTTTGTTATAATGGACAGGTTTATGTATTGATGGTGATGTTATGTAGTTTCTATTATGTTTATGTTGGTGTTTGATTGGATTATTTGATTACAATTTATGTTGCTAATATGTGAATTTTGTTTTTAATGTAAGCTTCTTCTACATGGTCTTGATCTAAGACCATGTATGTGTGTGTGTGAGTTGTTAAGCAGTTATTTTTTCAGATATATTTAACATAAAGCAAGGATTGAAGTACTCTTTCAATGAACTAACCTGCAGTTCTCTTTTTGGATCTAGTTTATCATGAAAATGCTTGTGTGCTCCTTCATGATGAAAGTATATATCGATTTGAGTGTGTAAGTTTCATGCCATCTATCCTTTTATTATTGAGACTTTGACTTCTTGTTTTCATAATGGTTGTCAAAATACTGCATCTAAATATATGGTAGTAAGGTATGGTGGGGTTTGCCTAGTACTTTTGAATGAGTTGGTAACTGTAAATTCTAGAGTTATAAATAATTTTCAGCTCATCATTCTCATTGATATAAGGCACTTTATATAGTGTATGATTTACAACCAAAATTGGAAAACACCAGAAAATCAGGAAAAGAAAATAAAATTGGAGAATAAAATCAAAACAAGATGGGGAAATATAACAAGATCAGGAAACAACATCAAATCTGCATAAATGAGAAAACCATATAACAAGATCAGGAAACAATATCAAATCTGCATAAATGGGGAAACCGTATCTTCTTTATGCCCCCGCAAGATCGGTGGTACCGGACGAATACCGATCTTGGAAATAATCTCAGCAAATAGCTTCTTAGACAAAGACTTCATTAATGCATCAGCCAGCTGGTCTGCAGAATGAATGTGCTTCACCTCTATTTGTTTCTTCTCAACCTGATCCCTTACGCAGTGGAAATCTATGGCAACATGTTTCATGCGGCTGTGAAAAATTGGTTTTTGGTAGAGATATGTGGCACCAACATTGTCACAAAATACAGTAGGAGTTTTGTGGAGAGGAAGATGAAGTTCATGAAAAAGATTAACAATCCAATCAAGCTCCACAACAGCAGCAGCAACGGCACGATATTCAGCTTTGGTAGATGAGTGTGCTACTATCTTTTGCTTCTTAGAACTCCAGCTGATAGGATTAGAGCCATGCAAAATAACATATGCAGAAGTGGAGGTGCGAGTATCCATGTCACCAGTCCAATCAGCATCTGAATAGGCCACAAGCTGGGATGGTGAAAATGGTCGTAGGTGCAAACCATAAGTTATGGTGTGCTTCAAGTAGCGTAATACTCTTTTGGCAGCTTGCCAATGTTTAACAGAAGGACGATGCATGAACTAAGCCAACCGATTTACAGCGAAGGATATGACCGACCGAGTGACATCCAGATATTGCAGAGCCCTGATGATTTGTCAATATTCCTTAGCATCTATTGGATTGGTGCCATCGTTCAGAGAGAGAGTTTTGGATGTGGATAATGGTGTTGAAACACCCTTTGCGTTGACCCCATATGACCTTTATCATATGGGGTCACCTCAATACCCAAGAAGAAGTGTAATACCCCTAGATCCTTGATCAAAAATCGTTTACCCAGAAGGTTGATGATGGACCGAATGTGAGACAAAGAAGGACCAGTGACTAGAATGTCATCCACATAAACCAATAGAAACACCAACACTCCAGATGAATGATAGATGAATAAGGAGGTGTTAGAGTGTGCCCGAGTAAATCCACATGAAAGAAGAAATCCTTTAAGCTCATTATACCAAGCACGTGGGGCCTGGCGAAGTCCATAGATGGATTTGCGGAGGCTGCAAACATAGTTAAGATATTGAGAGCTGACAAAACCTGGGGGCTGTTTCATATAAACAGTCTCTTGCAACGTGTCCTGTAAAAATGCATTATTTATATCCAGTTGATGCAAAGGCCACCTGAAAGTCACAACTAGAGAAAGAATTAGATGGATAGTAGTATGCTTTATGACCAGGCTGAAGGTGGCATGAAAATTAACTCCCGATCTCTGATGGAATCCTTTAGCTACAAGCCCAGCTTTGTATCTTTCAAAAGAACCATCAGCTTTGTGTTTCACTTTAAATATCCATTTGCAGCCTATAACATTCTGAGACGCGTTAGGAGGTACTAAAGACCAAGTATTGTTTCTCATAACGGCATCATACTCTTCTTTCATAGCGTCACGCCACTCTGGGTATTTATTGGCTTGGCAAAAGGTGTGAGGTGCTAAGGGTAGGGTGGCTAGAGTGGAGGTGGCTAAGTAATCAAAAATTGGTTTGGGTTTGAAAATATTATTTTGTGAGCGGGTGACCATTCTTGTAGGTGGAGTGCTGACGGCTCAGTGGACACAAGTGTAGGAGAAGATGACTCAATAGGCTCGGGTGAAGGCAATGGAACGGAGATGGCATTGGGTGAGGAATTATCAATTGTAGACTACAAAAGAACACATACCCGAGAGGACGAGCCAGCACGGGCCGTCGACGTCTCGGCCAGAGTGGAATGGTCCTCACGAAGTGCCGTCGACATGGTGTGCTACCAGATGGAGGTACTGGTATGGATGTATCATGCATGGGAGCAGGTAGTGGAGGAGACGATGGGGCCGGCATTGTGGGTTCAACCCATCTGGGAATAATGGAGGATGAGACCCGAGAAAGTTGCAGTTGGTTGTTAGCAAAAGGAAAAGTATTTTCAACAAACAATACATGCCGAGAGATAAAAATTTTGTTGGAGGGGTCGAAGCAAGCATACCTATTTGTTGAGGAGTACCCATCAAGACACAGGGATGAGATTTTGGTTCAAGCTTGTTGTGTGTGTATGGTTTCATCCATGGATAACATAAACAACCGAAGATGCGTAATTTTTGTGGATTGGGTGTGCGACGGAAAAGGGCTTGGAATGGTGATGTAGTATTGAGAATTGGAGTTGGTAAACGG
This sequence comes from Elaeis guineensis, assembly GCF_000442705.2. Lineage (NCBI taxonomy): Eukaryota > Viridiplantae > Streptophyta > Magnoliopsida > Arecales > Arecaceae > Elaeis > Elaeis guineensis. The sequence goes on along the minus strand of NC_025993.2, from coordinate 99,500,890 downwards.
TTGATTAAGTACACGGCAGTTTGACAAGCTAGAGACCAAGCCTTAAGAGGGACGGAAGCATGGTGAAGTAATGTTAAGGTTGTTTCAATTATATGTCTATGCTTTCTTTCGGCAGTACCAACCAATTGCGGAGTATAGGGAGGGCTAACAACATGTTGAATGCCATATTTAAGAAGGGTAGGTCTAAAGCCTGTGTATTCACCACCCCCGTCTGTATAAAGAGTGTCAATGGAAGTGTTAAAATAATTTTCGACCAGCTGCTTAAAAGTTATAAATATGTCAGGAACACCAGACTTATGTTTTATGGGAAACAGCCAAGTGTATTTTGTAAAGTGGTCAACAACTATAACATAAAATCTTAAATCATCAAATGAAGGAATAGGAGCAGGACCCCAAACATCGGAATAAATGACTTCAAAAGGTGGAGTACTTTTAATAGAATTCTCACCAAATGGTAGACGATTATTTTTACTACATAAACAAGAATTGCAAAAGGTAACAGGACGTTTAAGAGACATGGGCAAATTAAAAGAAGATACAAAAGTTTTTGTTACGCGAGGTTGAGGGTGGCCAAGCCTGGCATGCCAAAGATGTAATGTAGATGGAGGTGGGGCGGCAAAGTGAGCTTGTGGTGATGAGGAAACAACTCTAGTAGTCAACTTGTCCAGTGGCCAATCATAAAGATCATCCTTGCTCCGGCCTCGAAGAAGAGATGCCCCCGTGCTCAAATCCTTCCCAAGATAAAAAGAAGGGAAAAATTCAATAGACGTTTGATTTTGACGACAAATTTTAGCAACTGAGATCAAATTCCGTTTAATTTTAGGAGAACATAAAACATTGGGAACTTTAAAGGATTGAGTAGGTGTAGTAAAGGAAGAGAAGTTTGCCCAATATGAGATATCGGGATACCATTACCATCACCAATAATGATCTCGTCATTGCCAGAGAAATCCTCTGATAAAGTCGAGTTATTTGGATTGTCTGTCATGTGGTGGGAAGCGCCAGAGTCTACAATCCAAGGGTTGTCGGTGTTGTTGGAGACATGAGTGGCCATATTTGCTTGAGCTTCAAACGGGTTGTGGGCCTTTGAGCGGCGTACCTTAGCTATGTGACCGTATTTGTCGCAAAGCTGGCACTGCACCCTTTGTTGGTTAGTGTAGGGACGAGGAGAAATATTTTGTTGCTGTCCGAAAAAATTACGATTGTTTGGTGAGAAGTAATTGGGTGCCGGATTGCCTCGTCGGTTTTGGTTGTTGTTGCGTCCTCTGTTCTGATTGTTGGAGCCCACGCTGATTCAGTTGGGCAGTAATAACTGGGCTTTCTCGCTTTTGTTCAGAGTGTTTAAGAAACACTTCATGTGCGAGAAGTTTGTCCTACAGTTCTTCAAAGGATAATTCTTTGTAATCAGAATCCAGTCTGCTAAGAACTTTAATCACAAGTTCTTCATTGTTTAGCGGAGAATCGCTAGCAGCAAGATCATCGGCAAGAGATTTGATCTCTCGCATGTAATCGGCCACTGGTTTAGAGTCACGGCGGAGGTTGGACGATATCTCTCGGAGGCCAGAAATCCTAGATGGAGATTTGTTGGCATAGGTAGTCTGAAGAATATCCCACGCTTGTTGGGCAGTCGAAGCATGAGCAATCAATGGTGCAATAGAGTGATCTACGGAGGCCATAATTGCATTTCGTACTAGGCTGTCTTGACGTTGCCATAGCTTGTACCCGGGATTCACATGTTGTCGTTCATTATCCTGAAGATTCATAGGTGGACAAGAAGAGGAGCCGTCGATGAATGAAAGAAGGTCGTACCCCAACGGCAAGGTAGTTACCTGGGCCTGCCAGGTTGAGTAGTTGGTGCTTCCCATCAGTTTAAGAGATAGTTGAGAAGCAGGGTTGAATGATATCAGTTGGGGGGGCTGCATCACGGTGCCGTGTCCAAAGACGATGGAGGGTGAGGAGCTGGTTGTTTCTGATGATCCTGGTGTAGTTGAAAAACTGGTTGTTTTTGGGCTGGTTGGAGGAGGATTGTCGGCCATAGCAAAGCAACGATGAAGGATCGGAAGAGAAAAGGCTCGTTGGAGCAAGTAGTGCTCTGATACCATGTAAAGTCTAGAGTTTAAAAATAATTTTCCGCTCATCATTCTCATTGATATAAGGCACTTTATATAGTGCATGATTTACAACCAAAATTGGAAAACACCAGAAAATCAGGAAAAGAAAATAAACTCAGAGAATAAAATCAAAACAAGATCGGGAAATGTAACAAGATCAGGAAACAATATCAAATCTGCATAAATGAGAAAACCGTATCTTCTTTAGTAACGAGTTGTGTTTGGGAAGTTTTGTTGTTGACGAAGGCTTTATGATGTTGTTTTAGCCATTTGCGCTTCTCAAAATGAAGTTGGTGCTGTTCGTCGGTTGCTAGCTGGAGTGGAGGCAATGAGTGCAGGGCGTAGAAAGAAAACAATATGATGGTTATTGCAAGGTTACGTCAAAGGAGGGTTTTATTTAGATGCTTCAGAAACTCTTATACAAATGCCTGATTTGGGGTTATGGCCTGAAGACATAGACAGGGCAGCTGTGTTGCAGCGACTTAGGAGGAGCATACAGGAATCTGGAAACATTAAACCTTACATCAAGCTGTGCAAGCGCCTATCTGATATGGATCTGACTGGACCCTGCCTTGTGTATTTGTACATAAGTAAATATAAGCTGTGGATTATAAAAATGCTCTGAAGGCTTTGATGAGAGCTTCTGCCAACTTGTTTGGCCGATTGTTCTCTTACCAGCCAAGCTTTTCTTTATGCATTTTGCTGCACTTGTATGGTAAGATGAATGAGGACCGGAAGTAAAAGTGTTTTAATAGGCATCAAACATGGATCAAGATGAAATATGTCCAAAAAAACGTCACCATTGTCTATACAGGCATACATAAGATATATATATATAGTTTCAGATTTTTGTAACTTTGCCTTCTATGATGTTGTAAATCTTGTATTTCAAATGTGTGGGCAGTCTGAAATAATCCTCTGGATGGCTTTATTAAGTCTCCCTCAGGTTGAAGCTTGACTATCAAGTCTGCATTCTACTCAGAATGATGATGTCTTGAAACGCCAAACTACCCTTTTTCCCATTTTGTGGAAAATCAATGGGGGAAGAAGTGCAGGTGCGTCCTCCATTCTTCATCATTTCCCTTTTTCTAACATTTGTTAAGTGCTACTGATATCTACTCTATATGCATCGCTGCTCCACTTCCTGTTGTTATTTCAATATGCTTCAGATATTGTCAATCATTTTATTTTAATGCCTGAAGTTTCTCATCTCCATTTAATTTAGTCCTGATGTCTTTTTTTTTTTTCCTTTTAGTAAATCCATTTAATGCTGCTTTTCTAAGTTGTGCAGCTTAATGACATATACTTGATGCAAAGTTGTGCATTAGCAAATCTCTCTTTTGTAACTAATGAAGATGAATGATTATTCACTCTTCGCTAATTCATGCATAAATGTGGTTTTCCAATAACCAAGCATCGTGCTGTTGTGGAGCAATCATCATTTTATGGTCATTATATTACTTGAAAAGCAAAAAAGATTGGTAAGAAGAAGAAGAGAATATCTTGTTCTGATTATTTCCATTGTTTGATTTTGAGACAGCAAGCATTTAACCATAATAGTACAAGCATTTAACTCCCAGAATTTGGAGATACATCATAGCTAATTGTTTAAAAATCGCTCCTTTCAAAATATGACCGTAATATATGGTGGGTGACAAAAAATAAAAACTTAGGTGTTTGAAAGCTAATTGAAGACTATAACATGTTTTTGTTTGATGATTATATAGCCATGTTCGCATATGTATGTAGTTGCTGACGTTCTATTTACAGGATTTGGCAGTTCTACATGTGCGAACATGTGAGAAATAAAATGTTATATGCTTTGAAGGTTGCTTGCTAATGCATGTAACGGTATAAGACTGGTAGTAGATAGGTGTGCAAGCATGCATATGTGAAGTAATGTTATGCAGTGTTGCATGTTCCTGGAAGAAGTCCCATCGCTTGCGTGACTATGTTATTGCATAAGTAGTCATCTCTGTGGTCTAACCTATTTAAGAGGCACCTTATAGGTCTGAAAAGTGAGAACTCATCTTTCTCAGCATTTTTTTTTTTTAAATAACGTAGGAGTGAGGAAATGCATGAAGAATATCACCTATAAAGTAAGGCAGGATAGGTGATGAATGGAAGTATTCATGTTCCGTTGTATCAGGGAGAACTCCCTGAAAAAATACATGCTAATACGTTATACATTACTAAAATTAGTGTACGTGTTTTTTTCCTAAATTAGATGAATTGTCAGTGAGTTTATCTTGAATCTTGGGTTACCGGATCAAAATTTAAATATTACTGAGGAATTGCATGAAATGCCTGTTCACAGCCCAAAAAGTTAGTTCTCCAGAACTCGTTGAGTATTTCTCTTAGGCTATAAAGCAGGTCACTTCATGTGTGACCCTCAGGTATCCTTTTTAAGAATATTTTGGGCAGTTAATATAAGTTTTATTCGATACATTCATCTCGATTCATCTCTGTTTTTTTAAAAGATGCTAACAGGAGGTCATCAATAAAATGCGTGTGCATTCAACAATCTTGAATCAGATTAAGATCACAGCTTCTGGTCATGCTCGTTTTGCATTGCGTCGCACTTGCCTCAAGTTGATATATGATATCTGATGCCTCCAATAGTAACCAACCTTGGTTCTTAGCCAGAGGAGTATAACATGAGGCGGCGGCAGAAAACGAACACGCCAACAGAACATGAATAATCAGATGCAGGCTTCAATACCGCAGTCAATGGTATATATATTATTATATCATATGATATAATATTCAAATACAAATAGCATGATTAAATATAAAAAAATAATTAATTTACTTTATTAAAATATAAATTTAAAAAATTAAATTTATTCAAATTTATTCATATATATTTAATAATTTGATTTAAAACAAATTTCATTCAACTCAGCCTTTAACTATAACCATTCTTATATCCTACGATCAGGTTAGAAATAGAAATAAAAATAATGAGCTCAATAATAATCAGAGTGTAAATGTATAGCTCCCATTGATAGGATCCAGAACCAATACATAACTCTAATTGGCAAGGATAGAACTAGTTCATAACCTCTATTGGTAGGGTCTAGATCTAATGCATAACCTCCATTGGTGGAGTCTAATACTAATGCACAACCCTCATTGACAAGATCTAGAACACCGTTAGGCTGAGAGCTCTAATTTGATGCACGTCAAAACTCTTTTGCAAGATAACATATACACTATAATTCCAATCAACATGTACATATTTTGTAATAAGTTGATAAACCATAATGTTTCAAAAATCTCAAAATTATTACAAGTTTACCCTCCATTCAAAATATAACTTTATAAACTACACACAAATTAATAACTAATTTATCTACTTTTAAATAAGATATCTTGAAAAGATGGTTCATTACTTATCTTTGTAGAAATAATGAATAAATAAAGTCAATCAATTCTAAGAGGATCCTTTAGTACATTTTATTCAAAATACTTTCTTTTATCAATCTTAAGTCATAATTGATTAAAAATAAAAATCTTAAATTGAAATCCTACATAAAATTGAATAGTATAAGATTTTATCCTTTTAGTGGTAACTTTCTTGTGGTGACTACCTAGAGTTTTCATTAATACTATGCTTTTTGTGATAACTATTGAAATTTGTTGCTAATATTAATCATTTCTGTGGTGATAATTTTTTTATTACAAAATATCTAGTATGAGTGGCGACTGCACATAAAGCCATAAAAAGGCCACCACTAATATCTCATTCTTATTTGCAGGTAACAAAAATTTGATGTCAAAGTTACTTTTAGTGATGAATAAGTAAGGTCACCACTAATAGTACTATTTTTCAGTGATGGCTTGATTTATTATCACTAATAGTTATTATAATAATGATGCATGAAAACTAATATGTCACCACTAATATTATATTTAATAGGTGACGATAATAGCATCATCACCAATATCGTAATTCTTAGTGGCAGCAAAATTCTAATGTCATAAATAATATGAATATTTGTGGCGATCACTAATTACAAGGATATTGATGGTGATTTCATTTGTTGCTGCTAATACAATGCCTTACAAATTAGATCTCCCAAGATAAAAATTAGGCTAGGATTATAATGATCATGAAACATGGATCCTCTAAATTTACCAATCCAAAGAAAGATACATAGTAGAGAGGACAATACTCATGGTAGAGAGAGATAGTAGATAGATAAAGTGATGAGAGAGAAACTCTCTTTTTTCTTTCTTCTTCTTTTTTCTTTTTTTTTCTTTTCTTTTCTTTTTCTTTTTTTCTTCTCTTTCTCTTCATTTGGTTCTTGGTGAAATAGAGAATTACTTCCCCTTCTTTTATGGAACATAAAGGATCTCTCGTCAAGAGCGGCTATGGTCGGCGATGCAGGCCACGATGGTCACTATGGCCGATGAATGTGCTGATCATGACAACACCGTCGAGGATCCTCCAACCAACGTTGACGGCATTGACCGGTATAGTTAGGATAAATCAAGGAAGCAACTAAAAAATAAGGGATCATGTTCTTGGCTTGATCCGGGTGCTGGCCCACTCATTGGCGGCCATGATTTTGATGTGGTTACAAAGAAGGCACAAAGGGTTTGGTTGGAACTTCATCCAAGGGGGCCACGACAATGGTGGTTGGAAAGGAAGGAAGAAGATTGGAATCAACTCAAAAACAAGGGAAGCAAACAAAGCATCATTATCTTGATAAAAAATCCGATGATTAATTCGGTTAGATGCTAAGATCTTAGATTAGAGAAGATGGGGAGAAAATTATCTAAAGGATCAATGGATCATACCATGTATTTCGGTGGTGTTTAGCCATGATTTATGGCATGCATGGTAAAGGACATCAAAAAGAAGCAAGGAAAGAACAGTTTTTTGGTGATGAATTGATGACCGATGATGGTGAGGCTCGAAGGGATGTGGTGGTCTTTAAATAGGATAGAAAGATGCATTGGGAGTCTTTCATAGTGTTGGATTCTTTTTGACAAGATTAGGAGGAAGAAGACTCCAATTTGGAGTCTTCTTCTCATCCTATCTTTTCTTTTTTTTTTCCTAAATTTTGGACTATTTTTTTGAAGTTTGGGCTGATCAAATAGATTAGGCTCAACACTTCTTTAGTCTAACTGAATTGGGTTATCACAAATTAGGAGATAGTTTCCTTTCAGGTCTAACCAATTAGGGCTAATTGTTAGCACATGCTGATGGAAGTATTTTTTGTGTGTGATATTAAGACTAGTTTCCTTCCAAGCCTCAATGGGGTGATGACGATGCATGATCAATGAATGATATGCTGTAGTCAGGATCTAATCACTTTCAAGGCTTACCATGATCGATCATAGCCATAGTTCTAAAGACTAGGAGAGTGAGTGCAGATGGCCATCCAAAGTTGATTCAAAAATTTAATTTAGCCCAATGCATCATATATCTTAAAACTATACTGATATATATGATATGTTACATGTGTTCATGGGCATGTTTTTATGAAAAATCATACAAACTAAAAGTTTATATTGCTTGCATAGTATATTTAATCAAACTAGGGGTTTTGGTAACTTATCGAGCTTGTAAAACTCATTTTCTCTCTTTCATTTTTTTCAAATGTCAAGGAATAGATGGGACTTGGGATAAAGTAGTGAAGAGCTTAAGATTTAAAGACATTTGATTAGTGTTTCTTTGAGTAACTTGATTAGACATTCTTACTCATTATTCTTAAATGATCGTGGACTATTTCTTTTAGATAATTACATTAGATTATTTGTTTCTACCACTGCCTGAGTTTGAAATGATGTGAATATGTATAAATCAAAAGGCATATCTTATGGGATTAAAGCCTATGGATGTAAGGCCATCTATCATGTGGTCAGCTTTGGCCATTGGATCAAGAAGTGATAAGGAAGATAATATATTTTAGAGTAATATTAAAATAATTATCTTAGTGGGTGGCAAAGGAGGAAAATGCAACTTATAAATTGCTACCAACAACCCATGGGTTAGTTGATAAAGGAGTTGCTAAGTTAGTGACTATGGACTTGATGAACATGCATCAGGACTATAGGTCACTCGCAAGGAAGCTTCGAAGAACTCAGTCAAATTATTTATGCTCAATTGAAGAAGATGGGGTAAGATCGAGCCCTTTCTTGGAGAGAGAGAGAGAAAGAGAGAAAAAATAATATATGATTCTCCTTTTGATCCACTTTGATATGTCAATTTGCCATCAAACATAACAGCAATCATCTCTAGCCTCTTCTCTTTCTTCACTTCTCTTCCCTCTCTTCCTCTCTTACTGTTTTCATCATCTTCTAATTTCTCTCCTTTTTCTTCCCATTTTTCTCTTCTTCAATTATTATTTTCTATAAATTCTCTCTTTCACTCCTTTTTGTTCTTTCATCTGCCCTAACATATGGAGTAGATATAGTGATTTATCCACATCACCGATGGATCAAACCTCAAACTTGATTTGACCCAAATCAAGTCTAATTTTCTTTAATTATTTTAATTTTTTTAATTGATAAATTAGATCTAACCCATGAACTTTAATCTAATCAGATGGAAACCCAAATCCAGATAGCAAGGAGGCATGATCAAGACTAATTCCTTTACATTCAAGTAACCATAAACTCCATCTCATTGTGAAATATTTGTGATAATTAATTGTTAGATCTAACCGATGGTCGGGACCCCTTAATGTTAGACTAGATTCGGTAGTCTATACATGCACAAGCTAGACCTTATCATAGGACATTTCAAGTTATATAATGCCTTATAGAAGTCTAATAAGACCCTTGATTATTCTAGATTATTGGATGATTATCCTAATTAGTGAATTTCAAGAGATTGTAGAGCAGAAATGGTAAGTTACTATTGCCCCTATTATTCTATATCATTTGAATTTTCATTATTTGAAAATTAACATATTATGTTTTGCTTCAATTAGATATTTTTATGTTTGCTACATGAAATAATTTGTAAAATATTGGATCAACTATGATGCATTTTATTTAGGCATGAACTGTATTTTATTGCATCGATGAATGCAATGATCTTGAATATGTTATGTGTTGATTTTGCTACTCTTAGTCTGACTATGATCACATAGGCTTAGGATCTAGTCTCCTTCCAAATCTCTAGTGGGGTGAATATAGATGCATAACAGCTGACGGCATGTTATAGCTAGTAATTAATTTTCTTTTCTGTCTAGCCAATTGGACATGATCACTAACGCATTCTAATAGAAGTATAATTTTTTGTATGATATTAGAGCTAGTTTCTTTCTAGGCTTCTAGTGCGACAATCATTGGTAAATGATCAATAAACAGCATATTGTAGTTAAGATATAGTCTCTTTTAGAACTTGCTATAGGCCGATCGTGGCCATAGTTGTAATGACTAGGAAAGTAAGAGTGGACAGTCCATCCATAGTTGATTTGAAAACTTACTTTAGCTGAATGCATTATATATCTTAAAATCTATGTTGATAGATATGATATGTTTGATGTATTCATTAGTATGTTCTTCCAAAAAATCATGGAAACTAAATATTTATATTGCTCGTACAATATATTCAATCAAACTAGGGGTTTTGGTAACTTTTCTAGTCTTTAAATCTTATTCTCTCTCTCTTTTATTTTTTTAGATGCCGAGGAATAGATGGGGCTTGGGATCAAATTGTGAGAAGCCTAGGGTTTAAAAGACATTTTATTAGGGTCTCTTTGAATAACTTGATTAGACTTATTCTTATATATTCATTATTATTAAATAATTATGGACTATTTATTTTGGATAATTATATTAGATTATTTGTTTCTACCACTGTTTGAGTTTGGAATGATGTGAATATATATAAATCATAATGCAGTCCTTGCATATCTTATATGATTAAACCCTATGGATGTGCAGCCATCTATTACATGCTCAGCTTTGGCCATTAGATTGGGGCATGATAGAGAGGATAATATATTTTAGAGTAATGTTGAAATAATTCTTTTATTGGCTCATAATGGAGGATGCTACAACTTGTGAATTTGTTGCCAAACACCAATAGGCTAGTTGTTGGAGGACTAGTTGCCAAGTTAGTGACTATAGACTTGATGAACATGCATCGAGACTACAGATCATGTTAGAATTTGATGCCTCGAGATTCAGTCCATATTGAGCCCACAGCGAGGTTCGCGATGAAAAACGGAGTCCAACGAGAATAAGATCACCCGAAACGGAGCTCGGATGGAGGAGATACGAGCTTTTGAAGTTGGTACGAGAATCGAGGTGGTGGAGGACCACCGGCGACCGACGGCGGGTGACAGCGGCGCGGCCGCAGGCGGCGGCGCGCGAGATGCGCAACCCAGGCCCGCACGGGACGCGCGACCCAGGCCCACGCGGGACGCGCGACCCAGGCCCCGCGGCCCAAGCGGGCGCGCGGCCCAGGCGCACGCAGGCCCGCGCACAGGTGCGGGCCGACCCAGGCCAGCGGCCTACTGGCCCCTTTGCCCCGATCCATCATGGACCGTGCGGTCCACGACGGGGCCTGTGGACCGCGTGGGCATTTTTCACGCATTTCTCGCGGTCCACGGCACTATTTCATGGATCGGAGCACGATCGGAGGGCCCAGGTGGCTCCCGGTCATGATCCGACGGTCTGGGACGTGATTTGGGTTAATTAAGGAGTCCTAATCATGATCTAAGTGGTGATTAAGGTCTATAAAAGGCCCTGTGATGAACAGAGAGTTAAGTGATTGGTTTTCTCGCCGCCGTACGAACTCGAGAAGAGAGAGAGAGAGGCGAGAGTGCAGAGAGAGGAGCAGGAGGCTCCTGGACAACGGTCGTCAGGCACTTCAGAGGTTCAGGGGGGGTCTTCAAGAGAGAGAGAGCTTTTGTGAGGGAAACTTCAGGTGAGAGAGAATTGGGTGTATAAGGATTGAGGGTGAGATCTCCTCTTGTAAAATTTCTTTTTCATAGTGAAGTTTGCATGCCCCGTGGAGGCGAGCCTTTTTGTGGCTGATCCATGTATTTTGATTATTTTTTCTTTTATTTTGTTTCTTCTTTCTTCCTGCTGCATCACGTGGTACTGAAAGGATCTTGGGAGGTGGTGTCCTGGCCAGACATCCACCCAACAGATCACTTATAAGAAGATTTGAAGAAGTCAAATAGTCAAATTAATTATGCTCAATTGAAGAAGATAAGGGAAGATTGAGTCCCTCTATGGATTTAGACAAATTTAGATATAAAAAATAGATCCAGATGGATAAATCCATCCACTGTCTCCCCTAGAAGAAGCGGATGGAAGCTTTGGTCGAAGCTTTGAAAGGAGCTCTGGAAGGAGTTTTGGGGAGAGCCCATACTTGAAGCTATGGAAATTTTAGGTTCCCCTTTTTATACTCTGCTCCCTCTTCCTCTCTTTGCTCTCTTAGCAGCCTCTTCTCCCTTCACTCTCCTCTTCTCTCTCTTAACTGGATTGAAACTAGATTGGAAAGCCTCTTTTCAATAAGAAAGAAAGAGGAATGGAAGGGTCACATAATCACCATGTGATCTCTTGCCATTCTTGCCAAACAAAGGGTATTGTGATATTTTCCATCTACAAGGGTAGTATTTTCTATCTAAATTTATCTCACGTGACTGTCATTTGTTCATAGATCCTGCTAGAACTAAATGATTGGGCCACATTGCAACAAAAACCTTAGTTTTGAGGTCTAATTAACAAAAAAAAAAAAAAACTTTTGGAGTGTAAGTGTAAATCGCAAAAAGTTAAAGATGTGTTACTATAATTTATTTTAAATTTTGAGTGGTCTCAAAGTTTCCCTTGTAAAGCGGGCATCCTCTTATCACAATCCATTTTTTCTCCTCATAACTTTCTTAGAATGAAGGCATTCTTGTAACATGAGCCACACATATAAATACATCATCATTTTTTGGTACCTCCAAATTTTTAAAAAAAGGTTCATAGAAGGAACAAAGAATGCCGATATGAGTTCGTAGTCAATTGTTTACTTCAATAACCCTATTCTTCTTACAAAGAAGACTTTCTATTGTCCTTCCAAATAGGTTAAACATCGGAAAGCTTATGTTTTAGGTTATAATGATGTTTTGCAAAGCTGTAACAAACTTTTCTATGAGCCAGCTTGTTCTTGGGCAAACATAGTGGACGACGATTTCTAAAGGAGTTCTGAGTGGAGTGTGGGACCTTATTGGGAGATGATCATATTTAAGAAAACTCTCCAGTTTCTTTCCTTCCATATATGCCACCATATAGCAATCATTAGTTGATCCCATGCTCATGTAGCAAGACAACAACTGTGAAACATCTCCATTGTATCCAAAGGATACAACGAAGGACAAATTTTATCTTACACCAGGTGCACTACATTAGTGATGCATTATAGGAACAATTCGAGATGAGATGATGAATGAGGCCCATAGAAATGAGAAATTTGATGGTGCGGTGCAGCACATCAGTGTAAGGTATAATTTTGGTGTTCTGATCGTAACATAATCTTAAGACTATCATCTTTCAAATAGATTTAGTGAAGGTGCACTTGAGAAGTAAATTTTATGATAAATTATACCAACACTCCTTCAACTTTTAGCGATTTACACTTATATCATAAAATATTTTAATATTAATTTTTAATTTGATCTCAAAATTTAAATTTTTGTTACAATATGGCCCAGCCATCTAATAAAGATCTAACACCATGAATGGCAACTATTAAATTATTAATTTACCCTCTTATTTAAAAATCAAAAAACTATCAAAAAATTACAAAGACGGCTCTTCAACATTTCATGATTTTCATGTACATCCTAAAACTTTCTAAAAATTATACTTGGCACCTCCCTTTATTTCCATATTTACGGTTGTTTACTAGGTGAAATCCTTCATATTAACCATCCCATACAACTTTCTAATGCTTCATTTCAAGGCCAATAAATCTCTTGTGATCATATTCAAGGGATTTGTGAGAGATCACCTGCTAGAAAAAAATTATTTAAAAATAACATCTTTTCTAACCTAGTACATGAAGCACCCATAGAACCGATGCTCGAAATTTGCTATGGTCTATGACATCTTCAATGGAGCCTTCAGTCCATAGTTAGAGAAAATAGTAGGAAGCTATAAGGTTAAAATCAAATTTAATACAAATCAGCTATTAATATATCCATATCCATATTTATTTTATTTAACGAATATGAATATAGATATGGATATTAGTTAGATGCAAAAATTTATATCTATATTTGTTTTAAATAGTTATGGATACAAATTGGATACAAGAAGTATAAATATAAATAGGATATAAGTCAGATAATTAAACTTTATAATCATGAAATCAAAGATAGTACTTAATGATGGTAAATCAAGTTAATATGGTTATATATATATATTATTTATAAAGTTTACAATTGCTATATAAAACTAAATATTTATAAGTAAAATTGGATATTCAAATACGGGTCAGATGATTGTCATCCATATCCATATTCATTTTTCTTTGACAAATATAGATATTAATCAGATGCTCAAATTTTCTATCTATGTTTGGATAGATTCAGATACAAATATAGATCTAGATGGATAATATATATCCAGTCCAGTTCACCCTATAAGAAGTGGATGAAAACTTTGGCCGAAACTTTGGAAAGAGTCTTGGGGAGAGTTCATACTTAAAGCCATAAAAATTCTAGGTTCTTCTCTTTTACCTCTAGTCTCTGCTCTCTTCTTCCTTCACTCTCTCAGTAATCTCTTCTCCCTTCACTCTCTCCTCTTCACTCTTTTAACCGGATTGAAATCAGATGGTATGAAATAAGAAAGAGCAGTTGAATGGGTCACATGCTCACCACGTGATCTCTTTCCATTCTCCTACCAAAATAAGAGTATTTTGGTATGTTCTATCAACAATGATATTGCTCGTATTTTCTATCTAAAATTATCTCATGTGCTTGTCATATGTTCATGGATTTTGATAAAGCTGAATAGCTAGACCACACTGCAATAAAAATTTAAGTTTTCAAGTCTAATTGGCTAAAAAATTAAAACTTTTGGAATGTAAACGCAAATTATAAAAAGTTGAAGGAGTGTCACCGTAATTTAGTCTAAATTTTAAATGGTCTCGAAGTTTCCTTTGCAAAACCAGCATCTCCTTATCACAATCCATTCTTTCTCCTCATAATTTGGCTAGTATGAAAGCACTCCTGTGACACGGACTACATGTATAAATATCTCATCATTTTTTTGCTACCTCTGAATTCCACAGAAAAAGTACATATATAGAAGGAACGAAGAAAGCCCGAGTGTTGGAATCATAGACTTATTCTTCTCTTTACGGAGAAGACTTTCTAATGCCCTGCCAAATAGGTCAAACACCGGAAAGACTTTGTTACACCCAAGTTCCCGGTATCCTCCTCGAGTAGCTTCCTGCTTAAATGCACGGTCTTTCTCCAGCAATAGTTTTCAAGTTGTTTAGAGAAGTCCACGCCCATTTTAAGGTCATCTAGGTTTTTAACACTTTATTTCGTATGTCAATCTGCCATCAAGTATAACAGCAATCAGATAATTCTTTCAGTATGTGAATTTGAATGACTGAATGGGGGAAGCCATTTTTCCTACCTTAAATCATTCCACTGTCTTCACTGTGCATCTCATACTAAGTATTGTCGAACCAACCCTTCAAAAAAAAGATTTTTTTTTTTTGCCAAAAAAAAGACTTTTTTTTTTGCCAAAAAAAGATTTTTTTTTTTTTTTTTAAACACCTGCCTTCGGGCCCTTTACTATTTGGTAAAGAAGCTTCTCGTTTCTCTGAATCCAGGTGAAATGGCTTCAACGGTCGGTACGTTGACTTGGAAATAGCTTCTCACTTAAGGTTAGGAGCAACCATGAAGCATCCACTCGGTATGTCGAATTAAGGATGGACTGGGTTTTCCCTTATCTTCTGCAATCAAGCATAATTAATTAATTTGACTGTCCGACTTCTTCGAAGCTTCCTTGTAAGTGACCTGTAGTCTCGATGCATATGTCGGCCTCTTGCTCGGCCAGGTCATATATGCTTCCGAGTAATTAATCTGCTTAGCCTTCTAGCTTTTATTTTCTTGGCAGGTTCCAATCAGTTTCATGACATTTGCAGCTTCCTCGGAAGACCACAACATCACACAAGTTCCCGAAATAGCCCTGCGGGCTTGCAATCACATAATCACTCCATAGGAATTTTCCACAAAAAAAAAAAAAAAAAAAATCTCTCCCCTTGTAGCACATGCAAAGTCAACAAAATAAAATTATTAGAACTGAAGAAATAACTGAAATATGAAGAAATCCTTCCAATCCGATTCAATAAATATCAGTTTTGGTCGATTAAAAGACATAAATCGGATGGAGTCGGATTGGAATTTATCAAAAATCAGTTATTTACGATCAGATTCGGTTTCTATATTTTTAATCTGTATGAAATCGAACTCAACCGATGAAATATTTTATAAATTAATTTTCATTTTTGGGATGGCGTCATTTAGACTTCAATAATTTATTCTAAAAGAATGCCCTATCATCCATTTAGATTCATAAAAATATTAATGTTGAATTATTGATGGAAGTATATCAATTTGAGATAATTATAAAATGAAAGCTTTCAGATAGAGTTATTTTCAGGTAAGTAAATCTTTTATGCTTCTATTTTATTTTATATAAATCCAAAAATAAATTCTAAATTTATAACTTATAAAATTTAAATATTTTTTTATGTTAAATTAATAAAATAAAATAAATAAACTTAAATGAGTTAATGTTAGACTTAAAATTAATATTGGATCAATGTTGAAGTTTAAACCGACACAACCCCTTCGAATCTACGATAAATCGTTTATTTCAATTTCAAATGATTTATACATGATAAATGTTCGACAGTAGGTTGAATTTTTTTAATTTAATTGAATTTGATTGAATGAATTTTTTTTTTAATTTGAATAAATTCGGTCCGTATTCAGCCCTAATTGCTAGAATGGTCTGAAAAGATGACGGGCTGCCCAAATGATTTTTTTTTTTTCAATCCAACGCCCGTGCTTAGCCCTAATTGCTAGAATGGTCTGAAAAGAAGGCGGGCTGCCCAGGCCTCCAAGCCTTATATATATCACAACCACCTAAGCAGAAGTTCCCCGTACCTCGGAATACTTCCATCTCCAACACAATGACCCAGCCTCAAAATGCCCACGAATTTACCTCCTTTGCCTGTGGCTTTGCCTGTGACTCTTCCACCCGATGAGAACAAGATAACTTCGCTGCAGCTACCTTCGTCTTCTTCTTCTTCCCCATACCTCGGAATACTTTCATCTCCAACACAACGACCCAGCCTCAAAAATTTACCTCCTCTACCTGTGACTCTTCCACTCGATGAAAACAAGATAACTCCGCCGCTGCTACCTTCATCTTCTTCTTCCCCATACCTCAGAATACTTCCATCTCCAACACAGCGACCCAGCCTCAAAATAACCACGAATTTACCTCCTCTACTTGTGACTCTTCCACTCGATGAAAACAAGATAACTCCACCACTGTTACCTTCGTCTTCTTCTTCCCCATACCTCGGAATACTTCCATCTCCAACACAGCGACCCAGCCTCAAAATGCCCATGAATTTACCTCCTTTGCCTGTGACTCATCCACTCAATGAAAACAAGATAACTCCGCCGCTGTTACCTTCGTCTTCTTCTTCCCCGTACCTCGGAATACTTCCCTCTCCAACACAACGACCCAGCCTCAAAATGCCCACGAATTTACCTCCTTTGCCCGTGACTCTTCCACTCGATGAAAACAAGATAACTCCGCCGCTGCCACCTTCGTCTTCTTCTTCTCCTCCCCCATCAGACCTTCCATTAATGACACACAATCAGAGTGCGGCTGTCACGCCCCCGACCCGAGATTTGAATCGAGGGTCATGGCAACCGCCGCATACTCATAGAAAACTCTTCCCATAAGCATGCAAGGCATCTTATCATACTATCCTAAAACAACAGCGGAATAATTAGTCAATAATTTAAATCCAAAATATAACGACCTAAATTTTTTCTTTAATATCTCAATAAATTCAACAATGATTTATAGTCCTTACATCAAATTCAATAAGACTTTCAACCGAAAATAAAAGTATAGAGATTCTGCTTCTGATCACTCTTCCATTCATATCTTGTATCATCTTAATTCCTCAACATCTGTAAAAACAGTAAAATAGGAGGTAATGAGCTAGACAGCCCAGTAAGCAATGATTACTTTTCAACAGATTTCATCAGATATTTAAGTAAATAATCATTTATAGAAAATAAGCATATATAGTTCATCAATTCGAAATCAATTTCCAATTATGCAATATAATTCATGCCAAATTCATTTCTTTTTCAAAAATTCAAGTTTCTTTTCAGATTTCAATTTCTTTCGTTATTAAATTCTTTTCGTCAACCATGAGCTATGATCATATTTTCTCTGTGGCAGGGTCATAACACCGCGTATCTTCTTGCGGTGAGCTGCGAATCATCTGGCAGCAAAGTCCTTCGAAACCGCTGGTCTCTCTGACGGTTTATCGCTGGTCTCTCTGGCGACGTAAACCCTCAGAACAAATCAATTACCAACGTATATGCCCCCAGTGGCAGGATCCTTTACATAGTCAGGTTGTCAATTCATAATATTTCTTTTATCATAATTCTTCATAAATCATATTTCATATTCTAATTTCGATAATAAAATATATAATCATGTAGTATCAAAATCAATCAATATAATGCATCATGGAATCAATATGTTCAATCATGCTACATCATAATATTTCAAAAAAGATATTTTCATAACAAAATATCATTCATCCAAATTCATACATCGTTTCACAAATCATGTCAGAAAAATATATTATAATTTGTCGATAAATCTAAAAAAAAATGAAATATTACTTACCTTAAACGCATTCCAATAAACCCATATAATTCTATAAATTTTCTTCCAAAAATTTTATTCGTAGATCATATTGCGATATCCCATGATCAAACATCCACAATCCTATACAGAATCAATTTCAATAATTAGAAAGAATACGAATACCATATTTCAACGATTTAGATTGGATCCGATCATCTAATTTTATCTAATCAAAATCTAATTAGGACCTAAACAATCTAAAGTTTGACTATCAGATCAAATCGGATTCGAAGTGATAGGACCGAGGTTTCTTCATCAATTTCATAAAATCAAGTAGAGAGAGAAAATCAAAGGAGAGAGAATTCATGAGATACAATTCGAATTGATTAGGTGACATAATCCAACATTACGATTGGTCCAATATCTCGATTGGTGAAATCAACATGATCAAATCAAATCATGGCTAAATCAAAATCATGGATGATCAAATCTAAAGATTCATGATCTGATCAAGATGGGCGCCAGTACGCTATCTGACAATCATGAATCAAGATTCTTCATTAAATCAAAAATATTAAAAAAAACTCTCATTGATAAATCAATCAAGAGAAAAAAATCGATAGAGAGAGAAATAGCTTTAGAGAGAGAAAATTTTAGAGAGAGAAAACTCATCTTGAATTCTTCAGACAATATGATTCAACAAATCTGATTGATCAGATCAAATCATGCTAAAATTATTATGTGGATAATTTAATAAAATCATAAAAAATAGAATCTTAAAAATACCTAATCTGATCAAAGTGGGTGTCGGCGTACCGTCCGACGATCTCAGATCAAAAATCCATCACGAGGATCATTTAAATTCATCATCATTCTTTTCAAAATTTTAAAAATCTTAAGAGAGAGAAATAATCTAGAGGGAGGATTCTAGAGAGAGAAAGTCCAATTCTAGAGAGAGAAAATACTAGTTCAGACTGAAAAAAGAGAGGGAAGAGAGAGAAATTCTCTTTCTCATATTTTATTATTTATATCATTATTTATTTATTTAATTTTTCTTTCTTTTTTTCTTTCTTTCTTTCTTTCTTTTTTCTTTTTCTTCACGGAAGAGAGAGGAGAGAAAATCCTATTTATTATTATTATATTATTATTATATTATTTTTCTTCTTCTTCTTCTTCTTCTTCTTTTCCTTTTTCTTCTCTTTTTCTTTTTCTTTTCTTTTCCTTCTTTTTCTTTTCTTTTTCTTTTCTTTTCCTTCTTCTTCTTTTCTTTTTCTTTTTCTTTTCCTTCCTTCTTCCCGTGGGTTCCTTTGGGCTGAAACAGGGGATCTCACAATCCCCTGTTGGCTAGCCGACCGACGGTGCAACCGGCGTGGGGCGACCGTCGGCAGGAGGGGGGCGACCCAACGACAAGAGGAGGGCTAAACCGGTGGTCGGCGGTGACCACCGGCATCGAAAAAATGGCAAAAAAATAAAGGTTCTTTCGCAATAAAATCCGGTGACTCCGATCGCTGACGAGCGTGCACACAGGCATGGGAAGGAAAGGGGAGAAGAGAGGAAGGGGAGGAGGCTTACCTTCGACGTCGGCGAGGCTTTTCCGATGAGCAATTGGACGGGCACAGGGACGGGTCTCCGTGGTGATTTTCCGACGATTGCCGCCGACTGGATCTCAGGTCTTTGGTGGAAGGGAGAGAGGAGGGATCTCCTCCTTAAATAGACCCGGAGGGAGCTCTTTTCTGACTCCGATTGGGAGCCGGCGAGAGGAGGAAGAAGACTCCCTTCGGAAGTTCTCCTATGTTTTTCTTTTTTTTTTCGTTTGGGCTTTGTGGGCTGGAATTCTTTACTCGGGCCGGGCCATCACATTCTTCCCCTCTAAAAAAAATTTTATCTTCGAAATTTTTCTTGCTTGAGTCTTCATAGTTTCTTACTTGAATCTCATCCATAAATATTTTAATATTCTAATTCTTGATATAAAATTTATTCTTAAATCATTTTATAAGAAAAAAGTCAATACATCAAATATTGATCTGAAATAGAACTATTCATTTTTTTATTTATCAAGATCTACATCTCAAAGATTTTCAATATTTCAAGATTTCGAAATTATGATCTCATTTTCTGTAAAATTTAATATTCAATATCTCATGACTCAAATTAAAATCAAATCTATCTCTTATGAATAGAAGAAGGTAAATATCTCTATTCTTGCATAAGAACTTCATTCATCATCATTTATTTATTTATTTATTTCAAAATATTAACCACTCTTAATTTCAACCCATTATAAGATAGAAAAATATACTTCTATTTATCATATGATGACATTCCAATCAATCAAAATTCAAAAATATTTTTTCTTATTCGTACTTTCAAAGGTTGAAAATTTATCATTTCAATCTCATTCCCGAACTTTGAATATTTTAAATTCTCGATACAACTTCATCGTTAAGTCATTTCATAAAGATCAATATCACCATTGTTGATTGAATCAATATCACTATTTCTAGTCATCGAAATTTTTTTACTCAAACCCTCAAACTCTTAAATATTCTAATTCTTGAAGCAAATTTTATCATTAAGTCATTCCATAATAAAAATCAATAACTCAAAATTTGATCTAAATCAAAACTATATTTTTCTTATAATCAAAATCAATATTTTTATTCTAAGTAAGTATATCAATTTTCTTTATCTAAATATTAACAATTGTTAATTAATCGATTCATTATCAAATTAAATTATAAATAACTCCAATCCATCTTTTGTAGAACAATCGTCAATATCAATAGATAACCTCAATCTTTTCTATTCAGTCAGAGAAATAATAATGATCAAAAGAGTCCAAACTTCAAATTTTATTATACCCTGGAGATAAATATTTGATTATAATAATCTAAGATCGAAATCATTATTTGATAAATAATTTCAAATTCTTCCTAATAAATAGAGAATTATAAAATTTAATTCTAGGATAGAAAAAATTTATCTCTAAATATTCTAAATCTAAAATCAAAAATCAAGGATCCACTCATCCTAGAATTAGGATGCTAAATATTTTTTTTTAGCATAATAAGAGGAAGCACTACTTTTAAAAATCACATTAGAATATCTAAAATAATTTAAAATTTTAAAATATTATTCTTTCTAATATCAATAATTTTTTTGTATCAAACCATATCATCTATAATAATTCTTTAACTCAAAGGATCAACATTCCTGACTTACTCAAAGTAATCCAGATTACCATACTTCGCTGCGCACTCTATTCTAACAATCAAAATTTTTTAGGTTCACCAAAAAAAAGTTTGATCAAATTATTTCTTTATCTTATCAATAGAAAAAAAAATTTTAAATTTTAAATTTTAATTGAAGTCAAAGATTAACTTCTGATTCTCATTCATACTTCTACTGGTATACAATAATCTTGATTAACTCTTGAGTTCAATATCATATTTAAACCATCATATAGATTTACTATAATCAATATGAATCAAATTTTAATTCTCATATCAATTCAATTCGATAATCTTCAAACCAAAAATCCTTATAAGTCAAATTAATGAAGAAAAAATTCTTCAATGCTCTACCAAATTTAGACATAATCAGAATATATAAGAATTTCAAATCATTATTTTTTTTCTAAAATTTCTATCATCAAGATCTTCAATATCTATCAAATATCCTTTCATAACAATCATACAAGCTTCAAAAATCAAATCTCCATTTAATAGTAGATTTAATTAAGGACCTCGTTAACAAAAGCAAAGGAACTCCATATCAATTCCTAAATCTAAAATTTTTAAATTATAAATTTACATGAATCCCTTAATCTGAAAGAAATATAAATCAGATCTTTTATCTTAATCTAAAGATATCAATTTTTCATTAACAACCTCAACAATAATATCAGAAAATCTCTTGATCAACTTAGATACGAAATTTTTAAATTGAAATTTCATACACATCATGTAGTCTCCAAGAGACATAATAAGATCTATTATCTAGATCTAAGGATGATGATTAAAGATTCCAGTATGATAAATATTCTACAACCTCATAATCGATTTCATCAATAAGAAATAGGTTTCTTTGCAATATCCTCAAATATGCATTCATCCTAATATGCCACTTTATACATAATCCACATACCAAATTCAATTTCGATAAATATTCCAATCAAGCATCATAAAAGATTTTTCTTAATCCATCCTGGAATAATATTTTATCGTCAAATCTTTATCTTGCCAATAATAGTCAACTTCTCAACTAGAAGTAATATCATAGTATTATTCTCACATTGAATTTGAACTTACGATTCACTTGAATAACCAATGATCAAATTAATAACCATAATGCACAATAAAATTTTATGTCAATCCTTTTGTGATTACTTTGGATCAAGATCTAACTAATCATATCATGATCTATAGATTATCCATCATATTTCAAACTCCATATGTCATAATCTCTTGCAATCCATTTATACATAATCTCAATGTTTAATCAAAATTTTTAAATATTTCTCCCACTACAATCATCAAAGATCTACACTATAATGTCCCTAGTGTCTATCCACTCATACCCATTCTATATCTGATTCTATGTTTCATAATTCATCCACTTATGCTCTGATACCACTTTAATTGTCACACCTCCGATCTGAGATTTGAATCGAGGGTCATGGCAATCGCCGCATACTCATAGAAAACTCTTTCCATAAGCATGCAAGGCATCTTATTATACTATCCTAAAACAACAGCGAAATAATTAGTCAATAATTTAAATTCAAAATATAACGACCTAAATTTTTTTTTTAATATCTCAATAAATTCAACAATGATTCATAGTCCTTACATCAAATTCAATAAGACTTTCAACTGAAAATAAAAGTATAGAGATTCTGCTTTTGATCACTCTTCCATTCATATCTTGTATCATCTTAGTTCCTCAACATCTGTAAAAACAGTAAAATAGAAGGTAATGAGCTAGACAGCCCAGTAAGCAATGATCATTTTTCAACAAATTTCATCAGGCATTTAAGTAAATAATCATTTATAAAAAATAAGCATATATAGTTCATCAATTCAAAATCAATTTCCAATTATGCAATATAATTCATGCCAAATTTATTTTTTTTCAAAAATTCAAGTTTTCTTTCAGATTTTAATTTCTTTCGTTCTTAAATTCTTTTCGTCAATCATGAGCTATGACCATATTTTTTCTGTGGCAGGATCATAACACCACATATCTTCTTACGGTGAGCTGCGAATCATCTGGCAGTAAAGTCCTTCGGAACCGCTGGTCTCTCTGGCGGTTTGTCGCTGGTCTCTCTGGTGACGTAAACCCTCAGGACAAATCAATTATCAATGTATATGCCCCTATTGGTAGGGTCCTTTACATAGTTAGGTTGTCAATTCATAATGTTTCTTATATCATAATTATTCATAAATCATATTTCATATTCTAATTTTGATAATAAAACATATAATCATGTAGTATCGAAATCAATCAATATAATGCATCATGGAATCAATATGTTCAATCATGCTTCATCATAACATTTCAAATAAGATATTTTCATAACAAAATATCATTCATCCAAATTCATACATCGTTTCATAAATCACTACAAGAAATTTGATTATAATTTTCATCGCTAAAAATCATATTTTCGTCGCTAAACGTATTTGCGACGAAATATATCATCGCTAAAAATTTGTAGAGAAAGCCTCGTAGCAAAAGACCTTAGCGACGAAAATATTTTATTTCGTCGCAAAAAATAGTAAACCCAGACGATGAAATTATGTACTGTATTAGCGACAAAAATATTTTATCGCAAGAGCTTAAATTTTCGTCGCTAAAATTACAACGAAAAAAAATTTCGTCGCTAAATATTTTGATTTAAAAAAAAAATTTCTTATTTTTTGCGACGAAAATGAAATTCGTCGCAAAACTTAGCGACGGATTTCGTCGTAAAATAATTTGTCGCAAAAATTTCATTGCAAAAATTGCGACGAAAAAAATGTTCGTCGCTATAATTGCGATGAAAAAAAAATTTTGTCACTATAATAGCAACGAAATAAAAATTTCGTCGCTAGAAGGGCGACGAAATAAAAAAATTCGTCGTCATAATTACGATGAAATAAAAAATGCATCGCCATAATTACGACGAAATAAAAATTTCATCACAAAAAGTTTAAATTTTTAGCGACGAAACTATTTTTTCATCACAAAAATAGCAACGAAATAATTTCGTCGCAAAAATTGTGACGAAAAAAAAATTTCATCGCTATAATGGCGACGAAATAATAATTTCATCGCTATAAGGGCGATGAAATAAAAATATTCATCACCATAATTGCGACGAAATAAAAATTTCATCGTAAAAAGTTATAATTTTTAGCGACGAAACTATTTTTTCGTCGCAAAAATAGCAACGAAATAAAAAATTTTGTCGTAATGAATAATAAAAGTTTTACTTTTTTGGGTTCACAAATTTTTTTGCGACGAAATTAATATTTCGTTGCTAAAATAAATTTTGGATAAAAAATAAAATTTTTATTAATTTTTCAAAAAAACCTGCTAATTACAAATTATCTGATCAAACATATTTTAAATAAATAGTATGTTAACACAATAAAAATATTCTAAGTCAAAAGACCAATTTCAAGTATCAAAAAGTTTCATAACCATCTTTGTCATATACAAAAATATAAGTTCATACACCATTTTAAATTTAAAATAAATACAAACTAAGTATGATCTGACTCATTGGCCTCGTTTCCTCCTCCAGACGTCGATCCCTGACCCGATATGTGTCACGATGGTGGTGCAGAGGCGGCATCATGTGACTGTAGAGGTGCTAACTCAGAAGCATCAATACCGAGCCGTCCCACCACCGTAGCTACAATCCTCTCGAGCGTCTGACTACGATTCATCCAGTAACTAATCTGATCTTGCATCATGCTCATGGATGTCCTAACTGCCTCTGACATCGATGCATCATCAGACCGACCGGATGACGAACTGCATGATTTTTTGGACCGCATGCTATGACCAGATCCTAGCTGCCGCCCGAGGACGGTATCCAAAATCGTATCATCTGTCATCAAACAAACCTGCTGCGATCCAGTATCACCATCAGATCCCACCTCCCTCGTCGCCTGCTCTCTCAATTCTAACATTTTTTTCCTTCACAATAAACCAAATAAAATCATAATTTTTTTTCAAACTCTTTAAAAGTATTCAAAATGTAGAGTAATGATACTTACATGACGCTGCCTCGCCTCCTCGGTCACGAACTCGCCACTCTTGTTTTGATAGAATTTAGCATAGGCGTCGACTCCGGATAGTCCCTGTTCAAACAAAAAAAAAAAGATATCAAAATAATATAAATATTTAATAAAAAGTTACAAAGTATGATTGCAAATGTAGTTACGTACCATCCTCTTCATTCCCTGTGCAAAAGAGGCACTTCCTTGCGTGTGAATAGAATCAATCTTGCTCCTATTCACCTTATTCGCCTCCGATCGTCGCTACAAAATACATACAATTATAACCAATAAAGGACATAACATAATTAAAAAAACTTGAAACACTAGACATACCTGAAATGCCTCACTTCCAAAATGCTCACATAACCACCGCCAATCGTCACTAGACCCAGCCCAATTTCTGTATGGCTGGGTCACAGGATCAATCCCCTTCGCCTGCAGCTCATTGCAGTATTTATGAAGCCTACATCGCCGATCTCTGTATCTATTTGCAGCCATTTTGAGAATACATGCCGTCACTTCTTCGTCAGTGCAATCCTCGAAGTCAATATTATCCTACACAGTAATCATACCAAAAAGCAAATACATGAAATTATTCATATAATAAAAAATTTATTTATATAACCAAAAATAATATGGATCATGTAATGATATGCAAGACATCCAAATTTAATTCTTACCCTGATGTGAGAGACTAGAGCATCACGGTATCGAGGAGCTACATGCTTGAAACTTTCAGCAGCCCACGAAAAATGATTCCACATATACAAACTGATCTCATTTGCGACGATACTAGCCTCTGTGCCAACCGGATGATCTCGAAATATATGTACCTTCGGTTTTTCATTGTGTGTATGCACATATTTTTCCAAAACAAGACCCCTACTAGGACCACGCACTGCACGTCGATGCTGTGTTCCTACATGTAAAAATTGATGAAATGAACATATATCATGTATCACTAAATGCATATAACAAAAAAATATATATGATTTATAAATTGATAGAGATGTACCTGTAAGGGGATGATGCTGCGGTACCATGGCCTCCGACTGGGCAAGCTCTGGCTGAGCACTAAGCGGCTCTGTGGACTTGGGCAACTGAGTCTCATCTAAATCCTCTGACTCATCATGCAAAATGCTAAAGTGAGGATGTGTATCATCAAGCGGAGCCTACTGCCTACCCCGTGAATGTCTACGTCCAGGACCAGTCATGATGCTGCAATGATTAAAATAATTTAAATCAGTAAGTAATCAAAAAAACTCAAGTATTACATGATATAATAAAAAAAAATAAATTGAATTACTTATTCATATTAATTATTGTTCTCAGATTCTGAACTCGTGTCCATATAGTCATCTTCGACGGGAGTCATAGAAGACTTCGACCCCGAAGTGCTATCATCATTGTCGTTAACGAAGTCATTATTGGATCGTGCTCGTGTCCGTGCCCTTATCGACGATCCAACAACAGAAACATCCTCAGGTTCATAGTCGTCTCTTTGTAATTGTCCTATGTCAATCGTATCATCTGGCACTAATATGTTATCTGGTGCTTGCATTTGATATGCTTCGTTTTCAATAATTGCACAGACTTCATTCTCAAGATGTTCATCGTTCGGGCATGTGAAAAGTGCAGGATCAAACAAATGCCTATGCTGAGCCCTTATTGCAACTCGCCAAGGCTCTTTCATTTTGTTATCATCAATATACCACGCTAGTCTTGCTTGCTTTGCAAAAATATAAGGATCACTTTCATACCATACATGACCAGTGTGGACACTGACGAGTTGAGGATCTATAACAATTGGCCTGTATCGTCCTAAGTCATACCATCGACATTTGAATAACACAATCCGTCGAAGGCCACTATATCTCAACTCTATAACCTCATGCAGAACACCAAAAAAATCTATTATTTCACCCTTGTGCTCGTCCTCCACGCTTATTCCACAATTCTGTGTGGTTCGATCACGATCGCGATCTTCCGTTAAGAATCGCACACCATTGACTATGCATGCTGAATATACTGATACACGTCTGTCAGGTTTTCGTGCAAGTGCAGCTAAGTCATTACTGATACAGTTAGGATTGTCTATACGTAGCTGAGCTATCTACAATTAAAAGAACAATAAACAGGTTAAATTTGACAAAATAAATACTATATAAACAAACTTTTAATCATGGATGAACATGAACATAACTTACCCGTTCGTCAAACCATGATGCGAATTGATTCCTATGTCGTGCCACTGCTAATGTAGGATTACTTCTTCTGAGCTCACTTTCATGTTCTCTGAAGTGATACAGTAATACCATGTATATTTTAATTTAGAGTCATGTGCATTCATTGATATATCAACAAATAAAAATTAAATGTATATACTCACATCATGTAGGCTTCTACCTCCTCGCAATTGTTTAGCACATACCAATGCATGTCATCCGTTTCTTGTGGTGTCAACATTCGAAAATCTTTTTTACCATATGGTCGGGCAACATTGGAGAACACGGACAATCCATCGGTCAGAATCTCGTCAACATCAATATTCCGCTGTGGCCTTGTAAATTTGGTCTCCACTCATCGAAGGTACATAGAGCAGAACGTCAGACATTCATTCATAACATGTGCCTCTGCTATTGAACCTTCAGGCCGTGCTTTGTTAGTGACGGCACTCTTGTATTCACGCATCTCCCTATTCAATAAATTATCAATTGATATTACATATAATAAGAATATAATAATGAATAATAAATATTACAATATCATGCAATTACCTTTCAATTGGGTACATCCATCTTGTATGTACTGGCCCACCCAATCTAGCCTCATGTGGAAGATGAACAGAAAGATGCACCATGATATCAAAGAAGGTGGGAGGGAATATCATCTCGAGCTTACAGAGAGTAATGATAATCTTCTTCTCCAATATGTCGATCTGACTTCGTCTCAATGTCTTCGCACATAAGTCTCGAAAATAAGTTTCCAGATCAAGTAACGCATCACACACATTATCCGGCAACAATCCGCGCAAACCAACTGGGAGCACATGCTGTAGAAGTACATGACAATCATGACTTTTCATCCCGACGATCTTCCCATCTTTCGACTTGATGCACCGTTTCAAGTTTGAGGCGTATCCATCAGGAAACCTCACTGATCTCAAATATGAAAGAAATTGATTTCTCTCTCTTCGATTCAGTGTATAACATGCCAATGGCTTCACCAGCCTATCCCCTCGTCGAATCAAATGTAATTCCTTTCTAATCCGCATATCCTCTAAGTCAAGACGAGCCTTCACGGTATCCTTTGTTCTTCCTTCGATATTGAGAATGGTATAAAATACATTATCAAATATATTCTTTTCAATATGCATGACGTCAAGATTATGTCGAAGAAGAAGCATTTTCCAATATGGAAGATCAAACAACTTGCTCTTTTTTCTCCAATTTTCGATACTTGTTCGCACCCCTACTTGGCTGGCCAGACCCTTACCAAATATGACATCCTGTGGGTTTGGTAACTGATTTAAAATATTGTCCGTAGACCAGAATCTTGGCTGCGCACGTCGTTCATGCTTGCCATTGAACTTAAGACTTCTCCTCCATCTATGTCATCTGGCAAGAAACATCGATGGCCGGTAAAACAAATCTTTCTGCGAATACGGTCCGATGTAATATCATCGTTACAAGTTGGGCATGCTTTATACCCTTTTGTACACCATCCAGAAATATCGTCATATGCAGAAAAATCGTTAACTGTCCAAAGCAATGCTGCATGCATACGAAAGATGCCTCCTACAACATGATCATATGTTTCGCATCCTTCTTCCCACAAATATTGTAACTCTTTGATCAATGGCTCTAAAAATATGTCTATGTCTCTTCCAGGGGCACGAGGATCCGGGATCAATAAGGCCAATAGATTAAAAGGTGATTTCATGCACTTCCATGGTGGTAAATTATAAGAAAATACCATAACAGGCCACATACTATAAGCAGTACTAAGATTACCATATGGATTAAATCTATCTGTTGCCAACCCTAGCCTGACATTTCGTGAATCAGCTGCAAACCATGGATGTTCACGATCAAAATGTTTCCATGCATCTCCATCTGATGGATGTCTCATGACATCATCGTCCATATTATTTACCTCCTTATGCCACCGCATGTCACAAGCAGTATGCCTCGACATGAACAATCGACGCAATCATGGTGTAATCGGAAAGTACCGCAGAATCTTGCATGGTATTTTCTTTTTCTTCTTATCCTTACCACGACTTTCTTTCCATCTGCTTGAATGACAAATTGGACATGCTTGTAGATCTTGTTTATCCTTCCGAAATAGAACACAATCATTCGGACATGCATGTATCTTTTCACAGCGTAGGCCCAAGTCATCGACTCCCAAACCGAGTCCTTTCAATAATTTTTTGGCTTCATAATGACTTGACGGAAGTAACTCTCCCTCTGGCAGTAAGTCCTTCAAAAATTTGAGCAACCAATTAAACGAGCTGTTTGACCACTTACCAAGTGTCTTCATGTGTAATAACTTTATTACGGCGGACAACAGAGAGTACTTCTTACAACCAGGATAAACATCACTTTGTGCATCTCTTAATAGACGCTCGAATCTATCATTTATAGATATATTAATGTCCTCTTCAGCTTCTTGTCTCGGAATGGAATGCTGATATTCTGCTCTCGCTTCTACATTTACTTCAAATAATTTCGGATGAAGATCCTCTAAAATTTCTCTATCTTCTTCACCAAGTGTTTGTCTTTCACGACTGCATGATCCACCGACTGACGATGGATTTATGGGACTCCTGGACAACATGTTCGAGCTAGTTGGCAAATCTTCACCATGACAAGTCCATCTCTTGTAAGTCACATCTATACCGTGTTCGTATAAATGATTCTGAATGTCCGATAAGGTACACCAAAATAAATTCCTACATCGACGACATGGACAACGAGCTTTCCCATCGTCTCTAGTATGATTGGACGCCACATTCATAAAAATCGTCACACCCGTAATATACTCGGGACAGAACTTATCACGCAAAGACATCCAACCACGATCCATACCTACATATTTATGATGCAAACTATACAATCAATTTTATGTAATAATAGTTGACTAACGCCTTATATCTCCTACCTATAGGGTGATGGTCCTATTCCATTCAGGAACGTAAGAATTTAATATTGCAATACATGTCTTGTATACCAAAAAAATTTCGACAGTATTTCGATGCAGTTCTCCAGATACACAAGCATTAAAATTGTGCTATGTATCCAGAGAACATGATCGAAAATACCGACAAAACTCTGCGATATAGAAGCACATGTGTTGCAATATTAAATTCATTCACGTGCCCAAACTATCCACGAGGACAATTCGAGAATAGTGTGTAAAGCACCAATATTTTTTTCATAAAAAAAAAATATTAGTTTATGCACGCTATCCTCGAACGAAAATTCTAAGGCTTATAAATTTTTTATGCTACAATTAATATATTATTATTAAAAAAAATATTTTTAAAATATTTTTAAATCATGATTAAAATTAATTATATCAAACAAATAATTATATCTAACATTATATCCAATTACTAAAATAATAAATAATTATTTTTAATGACTAAAATTTATTTAAAAAAAATAAAAAAATATATAAATTAAAAAATTGGTTTCACCTTCAACTCTTCCGTGAGCAGTGATGGTGACAATCCACGGCAACCGGCGGTGGTGGCCCGACGGCGACGCGGCGGTGGCGGCCCGGCGGCGACGTGGCGGCGGCTGCGGCGGCCCTACGAAAACAAACAAACCAGACTGAGAAAGGGAGGGAGAGGCCGGCGTGGCGGCGGCGGACGAAGGCGTGGAGCTGGCGGGGGGAGAGGCCGGCGTGGCGGCGGAGGAAGGCGAGGACGGCGTCAGGCTTGTCGGGGGTGGTGATGTGGAGGAGGGATTTGGAGGCGACGAGGGCCTTATCCTTGGCCGGCGAGGAAGAATAGGAGGAGGAGGTAGTCATTTCGGCAACGGCCGGCGAGGAAGAATAGGAGGAAAGTATGGAAGGAGGAGGAAAGGGAGGGAGGAGAGGTGGCCGCCACCTTCGTTTTATGGATTGGAGGGTTAGGGTTTCGACGGATTGGAGGGAACCGGAGGGAAGGAGGCAGAGAAGAGGGAGGATTCGGTGCGCGGAGGAGAGGGTGGCGAGGTGGGAGGGAGATGGCCGGCGCGCTGGGAGGTGGGCTCGATCAGCGACGGGGAGCGGGCTCGAGCGGCGACGGTGGCGGGGAGGGAGGGCTCGACGGTGGTGGAGAGGGAGAGAGAGAGAGGATGGTTGCGGGGAGGGAGAGGACTTATCGAGAAGGACGACCGGTGATCGGGGAACGACGACTGTCGCCAGAGATCGGGGAGGGAGAAGATTTGGATGACCGCGGCGGAGATCGGGGAGGGAGATCAACAGTGTTTTTTCAATTAGGGAGGGAATATCAAAGGTTTTATTTTTAATTAAAAAATATTTAGCGACGAAATAAATTCATTGCTAAAAATAAATATTCTGTCGAAAAAAATATATTTTTTGCAACAAAAATATTTTCATCGCAAATGATTAATTTTTGGCAATGAAAATTTAATTTCGTCGCAAATGATCGGGAAATCAAGTTTCTCGCAACGAAACAAATATTTCGTCGCTAAAAATTCAATTTTTGGCGATGTAACTATTTTCATCGCAAAAAAAAATTTAGCAACGAAAAATTTTTCCGTCGCCAAAAAAAAAAAAATTTTGCGATGAAAAAACTTTCGTCGCTAAAAATCAATTCTAGCAATGAAATTTAAATTTTCATCGCAAAATATTCAAAAATTTTTTAATAAAATAAAATTTAGCGACGCAATAGTTTCATTGCTAAATATAAATAAAATTGGTCGCAAAAGTCTTTCTTTTTAGCAACGAAATATCAATTTCATCGTAAAAAATATAATTTTTTGGCGACAAAATTTTTTTTATCACAAAAAATAAATTTTTAACTACGAAAAAAAATATTTCATCGCCAAAAAAATTGTTTTTTGCAACGAAAAATAATTTCATCGCTAAAAATGAACTTCTAGCAACAAAAAAAAAATTTCGTTGCAAAAGATATAACTTTTTGCAACGTAATTTTTTTCGTCGCAAATACCTAATTTTTGGAGATGAAATTTAAATTTCGTTGCAAAAGCCTACTTTTTTGCGATGAAAAATATTTCGTCGCTAAAATTTCATCGCAAAAAATCAAATTTCTTGTAGTGAATCATGTCAAAAAAATATATTATAATTTATCGATAAATCTAAAAAAAATGAAACGTTACTTACCTTGAATGCATTCCAATAAATCCACATAATTCTATAAATTTTTCTTCCAAAAATTTTGTTCGTAGATCATATTGCGATATCCCATGATCAAACATCCACAATCCTATACAGAATCAATTTCAATAATTAGAAAGAATACGAATACCATATTTCAACGATTTAGATTGGATCCAATCATCTAATTTTATCTAATCAAAATCTAATTAGGACCTAAACAATCCAAAGTTTGACTATCAGATCAAATCGGATTCGAAGTGATAGGACCGAGGTTTCTTCATCGATTTCATAAAATCAAGTAGAGAGAGAAAATTAGAGGAGAGAGAATTTATGAGGTACAATTCGAATTGATCAAGTGACACAATTCAATATTACGATTGGCCCAATATCTCGATTGGTGAAATCAACATGATCAAATCAAATCATGGCTAGATCGAAATCATGGATGATCAAATCTAAAGATTCATGGTCTGATCAAGATGGGTGCCAGTACGCTGTCTGACAATCATAAATCAAGATTCTTCATTAGATCAGAAATATTAAAAGAAACTCTCATTGATAAATCAATCAAGAGAGAAAAATCGATAGAGAGAGAAATAGCTTTAGAGAGAGAAAATTCTAGAGAGAAAAAATTTTAGAGAGAAAACTCATCTTGAATTCTTCAGACAATATGATTCAACAAATCCGATTAATCAGATCAAATCATGCTAAAATTATTATGTGGATAATTCAATAAAATCATGAAAAATAAAATCTTAAAAATACCTAATCTGATCAAAGTGGGTGTCGGCGTACCGTCTGACGATCTCAGATCAAAAATCCATCACGAGGATCATTTAAATTCATCATCATTCTTTTCAAAATTTTAAAAATCTTAAGAGAGAGAAATAATCTAGAGGGAGGATTCTAAAGAGAGAAAGTAGAGAGAGAAAGTCCAATTTTAGAGAGAGAAAATACTAGTTCAGGCTGAAGAAAGAGAGGGAAGAGAGAGAAATTCTCTTTCTCATATTTTATTATTTATATCATTATTTATTTATTTATTTATTTATTTATTTATTTAATTTTTCTTTCTTCTTTTCTTTCTTTCTTTCTTTCTTTTTTCTTTTTCTTCACGGAGGAGAGAGGAGAGAAAATCCTATTTATTATTATTATATTATTTTTCTTCTTCTTCTTCTTTTCTTTTTCTTTTTTTTTTCTTTTTCTTTTTCTTTTCTTTTCCTTCTTTTTCTTTTCTTTTTCTTTTCTTTTCCTTCTTCTTCTTTTCTTTTTCTTTTTCTTTTCCTTCCTTCTTCCCGTGGGTTCTTTTGGGCCGAAATAGGGGATCTCACAATCTCCTGTTGGCTGGCCGACCGGTGGTGCAACCGGCGTGGGGCGGCCGTCGGCAGGAGGGGGACCCAACGACAAGAGGAGGGCTAAATCGGTGGTCGGCGGTGACCACCGGCATTGAAAAAATGGCAAAAAAATAAAGGTTCTTTCGCAACAAAATTTGGTGACTCCGGTCACCGACGAGCATGCACACAGACATGGGAAGGAAAGGGGAGAAGAGAGGAAGGGGAGGAGGCTTACCTCCGACGTCGGTGAGGCTTTTCTGACGAGCAATTGGACGAGCACAGGGATGGATCTCCGTAGTGGTTTTTCGATGATTGCCACCGATTGGATCTCAGATCTTTGATGGAAGGGAGAGAGGAGGGATCTCCTCCTTAAATAGAGCCGGAGGGAGCTCTTTTCCGACTCCGATTGGGAGCCGGTGAGAGGAGGAAGAAGACTCCCTTCGGGAGCTCTTCTCCTCTGTTTTTCTTCTTCTTTTTTTTTCGTTTGGGCTTTGTGGGCTGGAATTCTTTACTCGGGCGGGCCATCACAGCGGCAGCAACCGAAATCCATGATCCATTGCCACGCCCCTTGTCATCCGCAAGTGGAGACACGGTGGTCATACCGGAGGGGGGAGATGAGGAGGAAAGGAGAGCAAAAGAGGAGCTCAAGCTAAAAGAAGAATGGGTCAAGGAGATGCGAGGTTGGCTCATGATCCTCGCCACCCTCGCCACCTCTGTTACATACACCGTCGGGCTAAACCCGCCCGGCAGCCTCTGGCAGGAAGACTCATCATCTGTGAATGGTACTCAAACGCCCACTCCTGGGGATCTGGTGTTGGCCGACAAACATATACTTCGACACATTATTTTCGTTGCGTGCAACGACGGCGCTCTCGTGATGTCGATAGCTATCATCGTGCTGCTCTTGAATCAGAGCATCTTCCGAATCGAGGTGAGGTTGGCTCTGCTGAAGGCTTGTGTGGTTGGAGACATGTTCACCTTACTGATGGATTTCGATGCAGGCAGCACTCGACATATAGCAGACATCGCCGGCGTCGCGCTTTTGTCTCTTTCGACCTTCTCCTATTTCATTTGTTGGGTCCGGCATTTCAAGAAGAAACCACAGACGAGGCGTTCAATGTCCAGCCAGGAAAGGGACGTTGAGTTAGGAGCAATAGGGCAACAAACTTCCCAAGATCCTCAGAAGGAAGTTTCGCTTAGGACTCGGACTCCTTTGGTTTGTAGGAAGATCTAATCTTACTAGAATATTTTCCAGATAAAGCTGATATATCTCTGGGTACATGATGCCTGAAAAAATAATTTTCATATATTTTGCTTGACTATTAAAACACGGCATACGATGCATACTTACAAATTGAGTTGTATTTCATTGAGCATGTATGTTTCGGAAAAAATTATGTAAAACATCTGTTATTCCTTTACCATAAGGAAAATACATGACATATATAGTTTTCACAATAAGATACTTGGAACATCAAAATCCGGAGGTTTTGAAGTTTCGACACTAAAAAAAGGGACTATGAACTACATTTTTCATAGCTATTTCAAATATTTTAACTATTAAATTATCATAATTCATAATATATATTTAGTAGCTATTGTTAAATATTTTCAATCTAAAAATATTTTGAATATTTAATATAACTATTAAAATTATTTATTGGGTTGAATTTCTGGAGTTCTAACATTTTTTAATAGGACAAGTTTATATTTTGATAATTTTTAGTAGTTAGTAGTATATTTTTGTATTAAAATTATCATAAATTATTTATATTATGGTAATTCTTAATAGCATATTTTAATTGTTTAAGATTAATTATTAAAAAATACTTGTTAAGAAAATCATGATGGCTTAAAGGTATTTTGATAAAAAAATTAGCACAATTCCCAACCAATGGGAAAATAGCTTTTCTAAATCTCATATAGATTTTTTTTCCACAAAATATGGAAAACTTATTCCCATAAGAAAGCTATTTTTTGATTTCTCTTCTTTAAAATTTTCAGCCAAACATAAAGTATCTTTTTACTTTTTTCATGGGCCACATTTTCCTCTATTCTCTCCAATTAAAAGAATCCTTAATATGTTGCTGATATAATCTTATATCTGTTCCTCAGTAACCATACACTTGATGAGTACACAAAATCAATGTCCTCTGAAAGCTAAATGGTGGCTAAGAGAGCAAAAGACTACGACTTGCAAGCAGTTACTAAGTTCGGATTTATCCTAGCCTTTGGCCAAAGAAGTTTGAGCATTCTGAGCATGTCATGTCCCTAACCCATCACTTGGGTTGATCATATGATATGACTGCATAAACCTTGGAGAGATGCCTTAAAGATCATACAAGACCTATAAAATGACTCCATCACTCAAACTCAATACTCAAACCCATCTAATGCTATGCATCCCATGACTCTAAAAGGAAACAAAAAATTGAAGTTGTAAGCTTTGTATTCCAATAAGAATCTAATCACACATATACCAATATAATAATATAATTCAAAAATAATGAATAAGCAATTATCACAGAAAAATCATAAGTCACAAAATCTCATATCAGGCATGAATATAACTCAACAATTACATAAATACATATATCATGAATTATATATTATTACAAATCCATCATAAATATCACTAACTATTTCGTGTGAGTTATCATTTATATTTATTAATATTATTGGTGCAGCTAACCAATCTCTGGCCATATGGTATCATCAAAAGGGCTAATATATCTTTGATCTGAGAATTGTATTGACCAAGTCTATTTCAGGCTTAGGTCGATAGGTCGGTGAAATGTCGATCTAATTTAACCTTCAGTTTGACTGCATACTGATTTGAGTTGATTTAAATTAGCTCTCGATGGAACATTGTAATCAGCTCAACCTTCTATTGATCTACAAATAGAGACATTGGTCATGAATTGATGTAACCGAAAATCAGCTATACTGAATCAGTTACTGTACAGCTTTACTATCGCTATCTTTTAGTTATATTACAGCTAATCTTGATATGGATGAACAACTTACGATCTTCATATAGCTGGTCATTTTGTTATAATAAACTAACGGCTTAACAAATTTTTAACGGTCTAACAAACTCTTTTAATGGCCTAACAGTCTGAGCATGCCCCCTCTATATAAGGAGGGGCAGGATATCTCTGAGAGGTAAGTTGGAACTCATAGAGCCACAACTCTACTGAATTCATTTTAGCTCTCCTCCACTAAAGAAAATTGAATTCTCATTCTTTCCATACAAATTCACTCTTCTTACCTTTCAATTCTCTACTTTTCACTATCTGTTCTCAAGATCCTGGCTAACTTAAGCATCGGAGGATCTTAAATCAAAAGATATCCTGATGGTTTTAGGATTTGTTTTGTAGATCCCCTCGCGGTCTATATCAGCCTGACTTTTAGTAGCTCTTCAGCTTGATTCAACATTGATCTCATTATCTTTCCTCCAGGGCCTTGCAGTAAGAAATATATTCTAAATCAATAGTTGTCTTTTAATTTAGACTAATCATAGTCTTGCTTCAGTACATGACTAGCAAACTATATATAAACTACGCTTCATTTCCTAATGGCAATCCATAATAATCGTGCTTCGGTCCATAATGGCAAACTAGAATATTCATGCTCGATCCGTATGACAAAGTAGAATATCCATGCTTTGACCTATGGTAGCAAACCAAAATATCTATGATTCAGCCCATAACTAACAATCCAAGGTGTCACTATTTGGCCAGTGACTCTCTATTCATATCATGGCTAGTCCAAATCTTCTTACGTAATTAATTCACTATTCGATAATTTATATTACATATCTTACTCAATTTCATAAATCAGATATCATATTTCCATCAACCAAAATAGTCAACATGTGATACATATATAATAAAAAATTATATATCCAAATAGAACTAGAATCATCATGCATGGTACAAACTATAAATATAGGTGATCATGTAAAAAGATTCTTATCTCTATCACTCTCAAAGCCAAGCACAACAATTGATCTACTTCTTGATCTATAAATTTGGGGTCAAGATATTTCACTCGACATCTTCTTGTACAGACAATTACACCTGTACATAATCAGAATCAAATATAAAAATAATATGTGATTACAAATAAAGAAACACCAGAATATTGTAGATCCAAGACCCAGCTTCTAAGGTCAACCAATTAATCTGGGTTTACCTAAATACTTGAACCCTCCACTAGTTCATAAGATCTCAAGAAAAGAAAGAGAGAGAAACTCTCTCTTTTTTCTTCTCCTTTTTTTTTCTTTTTTTATTTTTTTTTCTTTTTTTTTCCTTCTTCTTTCTCTCTCGACAAAATAGAAGATTTTTGCTTCCCACTTCCTCGAGACAAGTAAGCCAGCATGGCTGCCATTGGTGGTGGCTAAAACCACAGAGGTGCAGTCGAAGGTACCCAAACAATCGATCGACATGACGAACTACCACTACAAGAAAAGAGTTTTTATGATGAATTTTTTTATGATAAAAAAAATTTCCATCGTAAATAACACTATTTACAATGTTTCAAAATTTTTATCGCTAATAAAAAAATATTTATGATGATATTATATTTTCATTGTAAATATATATTATTAGCGATAAAAAAAATTTTATTGTAAATATAATTTATTTGTGATGATTATTTTCATAGTAAATAATAAAATATTATTTTAATTTTAAATTTTTAAATATTATTGATGAAAAATTTTTCATCTTAAATAATACAAGTGTTTGCGATGAAAAGTAGTTTTTCATCATAAATATTTGTTATTTATGAATAAAAATTTTTGTCACTAATATTTGAAAAAAAATAAAAAATTTTAAAATTTTGAATATTAAAGATTATTTATGATATAATTTTTTATCATAAATAATTATCTTATTTGTGATGAAAATGATATTTATGTCGCAAATAAAAATTATTAACGATGAAAATTTTATCGATAATATTTAAAAAAACTAAAAATTTTAAAAATTAAAGATTATTTACAATGCAAAATTTATGTTGTAGATAACAAAATATTTATGATGAAAAATATATTTTTCATTACAAAATACTCATCATTTATGATGAATATTTTTTGTCACTAATATGTGAAAAAATAAAAAAATTTAAAAATTCAAAAACTCTACTATTAGTGATGAAATAATTTTCATCATAAATAATTAACATATTTATGATGAATAAAGTTATTACATCGCTAATACCAAAATTTTTATGATGAAAATATTTCATCGCTAATAATAAAAAAATTTAAAAATTTAAAAATTTAAAAAATATAGATTATTTATGATGAAAATATTATGTCGTAAATAATCTCATATTTACGATGAAATTTTTATTTTTTGTTATAAAATCTTTGATTATTTATGATGAATATTTTTCATCGCTAATATGTGAAAAAATAACCATATAACCGTTGCACGGTAGCAAATATAACCATATGCTCTCATGCCTTGAATTCAATGGTACTTGGATCACATCAATTGCATCTTATCTTGCATGTGTTTGATATTCAAAAAAAAAGTTATATGTGAAAATGTTCAACGGTCCCGCTAACTGGCACTCATTTTTGACCTGATCAGACTTGGCTGCATAAACTTTTTTTTCCAAATGGTTGACATTTAATTTTTTTTTTAAAAAAAATCTTATCAATAATATCTATGAGCCTCATGGAACTTTGAAAGCTAACACATGCTAGATTTATAAAAATTTCCTGCAACATGGGTTGTAGAAAATTTAACACCTACAATACCCTTTATATCCCAATTACTTACCACACATCCCAAGGATAGATAATAGCAGCACCTTGAACACAGTAGGTTGAAGCCCTAGCATGTTTCATCAAATTATATCCAATCCTACCAAATGAATATGATCTGTTGAAAGCAACACACTTTCTAGATATTTTCAAAGAAGTTGAGAAGATGGCACCAGCTCTATATAATGCAAGAAAAAGCTGGAGAATTCTTTGAAGAAGAGCTTCACCACCAGTCTAGAAGCATCTATCTAAAAAAGGAAGCAATAATACAAGAAAAATATCTATATAAAGAAGAGAATGTACAAGAAAAATCTAGAATGACAAGTTGTAAAAAAAAATCATGAAAACTCTAGAGCATCCAAGTAGGTTGGTAAGTTCTATAAATAGCTGTGTAATGTGTTTGCAAGGCCATAAAGAAAAGAAAACAGCCACCCATTTCAAGCAAATCACTTGCTGCTCTCTCCCTCTTACATCCTCCCATTTCAAATACCAAGAGTGGTATTAGAGCCCTTTTGATCTAATCTTAAGCCAAACCACATTCTATCATCTTGCAACCTATCCAAACCCAATGGCCTCCTTATCAACCTCTACTTCACCCACCTTCAATTATACCCAATCTCTAGTATCAATATTTGATGGAGAAGCTTATAATTATTGGAGCATTCAAATGCAAACTCTATTCATCTCACAAGATTTGTGGGATGTAATAGAGGAAGGATACCAAATTCCATCAAGCCAAGAAGACTTCGCAACATGGAATGAAGCGAAGCAAAAGGAGTATAAGCAAAACAAGCAAAAGGATGTAAGAGCACTACTCTTCATTCAACAAGGAGTAAGCAAGGAAATTTTTCCAAGAATCATGAGAGCAAGCACATCAAAGGAGGCATTGGAGATTTTGAAGAATGAATTTAAGGGCTCCGACAAGGTAATTTCTATCAAACTTCAATTTCTACGAAAAGATTTTGATACTCTTCTAATGAAGGAAGATGAATCAATTCAAGCATTCTTCTCTCGTGTCTCAAATATTGTCAATCAAATTAAAACCTACAGAGACATGATAGAAGATAAGAAAATAATTCAAAAAATATTGAGGAGTCTTCCTATAAAGTATGATCATGTAGTAGCTGTCATTGAAGAATCCAAAGATTTATCTAAGCTTACTCTACTAGAATTAATGGGCTCTGTTGAAGCTCATGAGAAAAGAATGAAGAGATTGATCAACCACTAGAGCAAGCATTTCAATCAAAGTTAAATATTTTCAAAAATGATGGAGATAGAAAAAATAGCCATGATCAAAATCCTCAAAAAAGAGGAGCATCTAATAATCATGGTAGGGGAGAGGAAATTATAAAAATCAAGGGAGCGATGGAGAAAAATCTAGCTCCTATTGCATTTTATGCAAGAAAAATAATCATAATACTAAAAATTATTGGTTTAAATATAAAAGGTACAAAGGCACAATCATTTTGAAAAAGATTGTTAGTACCGGCAAAAAAAAGAAGCTAACTTTTTTAAAAAGAATGAATCCCTTGATCAATTATTTTATTCTGTATTTTCTACTCATCAAGAATCAAGGGATGTTTAGTATTTAGATAGTGATTGTTCAAAGCACATGACGAGCAATAAAAGTTGCTTTATCAAATTAGATAAAAATATAAAATCACAAGTTATACTTGGTGATGGAAAATTTCAAAAAGTTGAAGGAAAAGGCATTATTTCCGTTAAAACAAAAAATGGAAGCCAAAAACATATTCATGATATTTTCTACATTTCGGGCCTTGCACAAAATTTGCTTAGTGTTGGCTAATTAATTCAAAAAGCCTATAAGTTGAATTTTGATGATAATAGATGCACTATCATTGATAAAAATAAGGGACAACTTATAACTACTATCAAAATGGCTCCTAATAAAGTTTTATCTTTGATGATGCTGCTTGGGCAAAATATGCTTTAGAATGTGAAAATGTGGATGAATCCACATTGTGGCATTTGAAATATGGCCATTTGAATTTTAATGGCCTCAAATTATTAAAGCAAAAAAATATGATGCTTGGGCCTCCATTTATATTTTCTAAGAAAAAAATTTGTGAAGGATGCATTTATGGAAAAATGCAAAGATTGCCCTTTACAAAAACTTCTTGGAGAGTGAAGGCTCCACTTCAATTGATACATGCTGATGTTTGGGGTCCTTCAAGAACCCTATCTCTTGGAGAAAAGAGATATTTTCTCCTCTTTATTGATGACCACACTTGCATGATGTGGGTCTATTTTATTCAATAAAAATCTGATGCTTTCTCATGCTTCACTCCATTCAAAGCCTTCGTTGAAAGGCAAACTAGGCATTCTCTTAAAATCTTAAGAACTAATCATGAGGGAGAATTCAATGATCATAGATTCATAAATTTCTGCAAAGAGCATAGAATCAAGAAGGAGCTCATCATTCGACATACACCTCAACAAAATGGTGTCATTCGAAGAAAAAATAAAATAATTATTGAAATGGCCCGCACCATGCTCCAAGGCAAGAACTTGCCAAAATTTCTATGGGTCAAAGCTATTGAC
Source organism: Elaeis guineensis (assembly GCF_000442705.2). Lineage (NCBI taxonomy): Eukaryota > Viridiplantae > Streptophyta > Magnoliopsida > Arecales > Arecaceae > Elaeis > Elaeis guineensis. The sequence continues at coordinate 99,458,589 of NC_025993.2, read as the reverse complement.
ACCTATATATATTCTCAATCGCTCTCCCACTAAAGCTGTGAAAGATATGACTCCATATAAAGCTTGGTTCAAGAGGCAGCCAAAAGTTTGATCATTTTAAAATCTTTGGATGTGTTGCTTACTCACACATTTCAAAGAAGAATCGAGAAAAGCTAGATGAAAAAGAAGAAAAATGCATCTTCATTAGATACAATGATGAATCAAAAGGCTATTGCCTCCTCAAGCTTGAACCAAGACAACTAATTATTTCAAGAGATGTCATCTTTGATGAAGGAGTAAGCTAGCAATGGAGCAAAGAAGTAACCAGAGGAGTTCAACTTCTTGAAGAAGCCCATGAGTCCAACGAAGGTGATCCAAGCCCAAGCATGCAGCCATCAATGTCTCAACATGATCAAGAAGAAGAAGAGAAAGAGGAAGAGACACCACCACCACAACTTAGAAGATCAACAAGGCAATGAAGACCAAATCCTAAGTATGCTGATGTTGCACTCCTTTCTCGTGAGCCTCAAACATTAGAAGAAGCTACCAAAGAAGAAGTATGGACAAAAGCCAAGGATGAGAAAATCAACATGATCGAGAAGAATCGCATGTGGGAGCTTGTAGAGAAGCCCAAAGATAGAGATTATTGGGTTGAAGTGGATCTACAAGATCAAATACAATGAAGATGGATCGATTCAAAAGTACAAAGCCTAGCTTATCGCCAAAGGATACTCTCAACAATCCGACATCAACTTCAACAAGACATTTGCTCTAGTGGTGTGCATGAAAACTATAAGAACTGTTCTTGCATTGGCTACTCAACTGAAGCTGCAACTTTATCAACTGGACATCAAATCTATTTTCCTCAATGGAGAAATTGAAAAAGTCTACGTAGAGTAACCACAAGGCTATGAAATTCAAGACAAAGACCACAAGATGTACTGCTTGAAGAAGGCTCTTTATGGACTCAAGCAAGCTCCTCGTGCAGGAAATAGCAAAATCGATAAGCATGGATTCCTCAAAAGCCCAAGCGAGCCATCTTTGTACGTAAAAATGTAAGATAACCATTTTCTCATTCTGTGCTTGTATATGGATGATCTAATCTTCATCGGCAACAACTCAAAAGATGATTGAAGATTTCAAGAAGGCCATGATGCAAGAATATGAAATGATCAATCTTGATTTTATGAGATATTTTCTCGGTATGCAAGTGAAGCAAAGGCCTGGATGAATTTTCATCTCTCATGAAAAATTTGTAGATGATCTATTAAAAAAATTCAAACATGAAAGATTGCAAGCCATTAGCCATGCCTATGATGATGAACGAGAAGCTATCCAAAGAAGATGGCAAGGAGAAAGTAGATGCAACGATCTATAGAAGTCTTATTGGCTCATTAATCTATTTCACAAACACAAGGCCTGACATCATGCATGCGGTTAACATTATTTCAAGATTTATGAGCAACCCTAGCAAAGATCATTTTTATTGGCTCATTAATCTATCTCACAAACACAAGGCCTGACATCATGCATGCGGTTAATATTATTTCAAGATTTATGAGCAACCCTAGCAAAGATCATTTCACTGCTGTAAAAAGAATTTTAAGATATGTCAAGAGCACAAAGAATTTCGGCATTCTATATGAGGTAGAGAAAGATAGTAATTTAATTGGCTACATAGACAGCGACTGGACTGGAAGCATCGATGATCGAAGAAGCACAAGTGGATATGTATTCTTGCTCGATTCTAAAGCAATTTCATGGGCATCAAAGAAGCAGAAGACAATTGCAATTTCTTTCGTTGAAGCTGAATACATGACCGTAACAAGTGCTGCATGTGAAGCTGTATGGCTCAGAAGAATTCTGCAAGATCTACAATAAAGTGCCAAGGCTCCAATAAAAATTCATTGTGAGAATATGTCTACAATCATCATGACAAAAAATCCAGTATTCCACAGTCGCACAACACATTAAAATTCATCATCACTTCATCCAAGAGCATGTGGACAAATGAGAGATTGAGATGAAATTTTGCAAGACTGAAGAGCAACTCGCTGATATTTTCACCAAACCCATTTCAATGGAGAAGTTCATCAAGTTCAGAGATATGCTTGGAGTTACAAGAAAGTGCGTTAAGGAGGAGTGTTGAAAGTAACATACTTTTTGAATATTTTCAGAGAAGTTAAGAAGATGGCAGTAGCTCTACACAATGCAAAAAGAAGTTAGAGAATTCTTTGAAGAAGAGCTTCACCACCAATCTAGAAGCATCTATCTAAAAAGGAAGCAATAATGCAAGAAAAATATCTAGATAAAGAAGAGAATGTACAAGATAGATCTAGAATGATAAGTTGTAAAAAAGATCATGAAAACTCTAGAGCATCAAAGTAGGTTAGTAAGTTCTATAAATAGCTATGTAATGTGTCTGCAAGGCAACGAAGAAAAGAAAATAGCCACTCATTCCAAGCAAACTATTTATATATATATAAATAGCTATGTAATTGACTTCTAGGACATACATCCAATAATAGGTGCATACTGGCTAGAGAGTTTATCTCTAGTAGGAGGGCAAATCCATTTATATATTAAAGTAGGCATCAAGGAGTTGGTATATCTATTTTTTGATAAGATAGTCAAATTGTTTGACTTTATCAAAATATGGATGAACCGTGTGTGTGCAAGAAGACTAATGGGAGTCTCAATGACTTCTTGGTTCTGTATGTGAATGACGTACTGCATATTGGGAAAGTTGTCCTGATGTTGCATTCGGTCAATACTATGCTTATCACAAAAGTTTGTTTGAAAAGATTTAGGTGAAGCATCTAATACACTTGATATCTATAGAGATAGATCCAAATGGATGCTAGGCTTATCCCAGTCTAAGTATATAGTTTTTATATTGAAAGGGTTCAACATGAATGGGTGTAAAGGTGTTTAAATACCCATGAATATAATATACCAAGCCTAATGTGGCTTATGCCTTGTGCATAAACATTAGATTTCGGGTAGATTCATAATAAGAAAACTGTGAAAAACATCCACAAATATTTGAGAAGTACTAGTAGAGCAGTAAATTGGAAGAGTTTCAAACAGCAAATAAAAATTATCTCAGTTTATTACTGCATGAAGTTGCTAAAGAAAGTCGCTAGATGAAAGGGTTCATCACTGAGTTGGATGTGGTCTCAATAGAAATCTATACACATTCTAAGATACTTTCACCTCATTTATGATGTGACCATAAAGTGAGTTAATATAAAGAACTACATAATGGATTAGTTCACTAGGTCTTAACACAGCGGCAGTGTGTTCGCCATCTTGATGGCACGGACATCAGGTACAAGGGTGATTGACTTTAGTGTAAGTAGGAAATTGAAAAAATAGTATCCTACAAGTCAATCGCATGGACGATACGATGAGACTATTCTATATTATTTTTCTACTCATGCACATGATATTTGTTATTTTAGTTATATGCGGCATTGTGTTTTGTTATTTGCTGTATCATATTTTATTTATGATTATGACGAACCCCATAGATTAGGATAATGATTTTAGAGTCATGATGAGATCATGTCAGTGAGATCTAAAATCTTAATAGTCTCAGTCTAAAATATTTCTAGTCGTTAGATCATCGAGTCAGAGATTGATGATACCAGTAAGATTGGTACATTCTATGCATGCTCGATGGAGAGGATAATTGATCTCACAATCACTTGTGTGAAGATACTAATATAAGAATATAAGTGCTCATTGGAGAATGAGTTCATTGAACTAATCCATAGAGAGAATATTTGATAGAGTCTTATCAGTATGTCAATAGATGGTTCTCCAGTGGGAGTGGTGCAAGTGATTCTTTGACTTGAGATCACCATTGTATCTTGTGTATATGAATCCTACTTTATTTCATTCCCTAGCATACCATTCTGAGACATGTGTGGAATGTTCTAGATTTGGTAAAGTGTGTGTGAAGGTTGTGAGTAGTCAATAAGGAATCAGTCACTCCTTGTAAGAGGAGAGAACATCCTATGTAGTCTCATAGATGGTGACTCAGAGAGTCTCTGGTCAGAGCAGGGATAAACAGTAGAAAGAGTTTCTACTGATTCATCAATCGAGTCATCATTATCAGATCGAGATATATATGGATAGGCATTTGAGTTTGACACGATTCCATGCTCATGGTCTGTCTGGGATGTTGTGTGATCGAAAGATTGAATTGCACGATAACTTACCACGAAAGGATAATTTTGATATTTTCATCAAATTTTATATCTTCTAGATAGTTATGATACGTTGTTAGATATCAATCTTGACTTGTGGACTCGATAGAATTAAAGGAGTTTAATTCGTGAGTTAGTTAGAAGATATTTTGATTAATTGATGCATTTGGACTGATCTAATCGGATTAGATCATAAGCCTGAGTCCACTCTAGCTAGATATGGAACCCAATGGGTCATACACAATAGGAATTTGATCTTGCTCTTATCTGGTTGGATTTATTGTAAATTCTATGAGTTAATTAAATTGCTAGCATATGGATTAACCCAAATTTTTAATTGGATTTGGTGCAAAGGTGTTTGTGTTAACCCTAGGCCTAAAGTCTTGACCTAATTGGATTAGGTTTAAACTATTTGGTTTCTTGGTTTGGCCAAACAATTTACTTGACAGTGTTTTATCTGGAAACAACTTTCTCAACGCCATAAAGCCACACAAAATATATTGATGCCATCCATAATAAATGGTGCCTAGAAGGAAGAGTCCTTCTAGGCTACTCCTCTTAAAACCCCTGTCACTTATTCCAGGGTATTTTATATTACATGCCATATGATGCCTTCTCGATATATTTGGGCACGGAAAAAGGTAGAATCCTTTTTTATGAAGGATGTTACATGCCATTTAAGTTGGACACATCATTTATTTAACTTGTAAGAAGGAAGAGTCCTTCTTTATCATGACTCTTAAATTTCTTTCTTAATATCCCACACTAATTCTTTATGGGACGCACCTTGTTTTTTATGCGTTGGAGTGGAAGAGTCCTTCTGCTTAAAGACTCTTCCACGCCCAACTAACTTCCCACAAAAAAAATTATTCTCTGTAGAAACTAAGGGGTCACCGCGTGATATGATGGCTTCTCGATATATTTGGGCATGGAAAAAGGTAGAATCCTTTTTCATGAAGGATGTTACATGCCATTTAAGTTGGACACATCATTTATTTAACTTATAAGAAGGAAGAGTCCTTCTTTATCATGACTCTTAAATTTCTTTCTTAATATCCCACACTAATTCTTTATGGGACGCACCTTGTTTTTTATGCATTGGAGTGGAAGAGTCCTTCTGCTTAAAGACTCTTCCACGCCCAACTAACTTCCCATGAAAAAATTTATTCTCTGTAGAAACTAAGGGGTCATCGCCTGAGGTTAATATAGCACCAAGAGTTGTGACGCTACATACCTTATAAAAGGGTGATGCTACCATGGGATGGGCATCCCAACTGAGAAAAGTTTTGGGTGTGAATTCTTGTCTGAAAAAGAAAGAAAAAATTAGAAAAGAAAAGAAATAAAAAGATAAGAAAAAGAAGAGACAAAAATAGAAAGGAAATCAAGAGGGAATGGAAAGCATGTGATGTTTGTCCTAGGATTCAGATTGTTCAAGTGTTGAACATCTGAATCTGATTTTGTATGGTGAGATCTTTTGAAAAGATTTTTGGAGTGACTTTTGAGGAGGATCGATGGCTATCAGATAGTGGTGCAATCTATTCTTGAAAAGGACAATCGGCAGTGGACTTATGATGATAACTGCAACACTACATCGAACTGAGAAGGATCTTGATCAGTCTCGTGTAGATCACCATTGGAGGGCTTCTACTTTAGAGTCTTGTAGAGACCATTCTATTACCAGATCCTCATCTTCATGTTCAGTATATGACTTCTAATCTCTCATTAATATGCATGCTAGAATTATTTGATTGTTATCATCAGGATGTTCCTAGGATTTGTGTTCCATTTGTTTGGTTTTAAATGCTAAAACTTATTTTCAATTAACAAATACTTGTAAAAATTTTTAAAAATTATATTCCGCTACACCACCAAAACCCAACATAGAGTGCCCAAGATTCAAACTCTGTATCGACACCTTAGCAGCTGCACCTTACTGATGACTCCACAAGACTAGATCCTCATGGACATCATGGGGGGGGCACATCATCGACCTCGGCCTAAAGTCCCTCTACGTTCATAAAAGAGATGGAGGGTGATCGTCATCGACTTCAGTCCGTTGCCCCTCCTTGCCTATAGGTGAGCTGAGCGAGTGCATCATCAACCTTGGCCCAACGTCCCTCTACATCTGTGAAGGAGATAGGGAGATCATCATCGACTTCGGTGATGCCCCTCCTCACCTGTGGCCTAGTTGAGTGAGCGCATCATCGATCTCGGTCAAATGTCCCTCCACGTCTGTGAAAGAGATGGAGGGAGATCATCATCGACTTCAGTTCGATATCCCTTCTTGTCTATAGGTGAGTTGAGTGATCACATTGTCGACCTTAATTCGATATCTCTCCATCGATGATCCTCCAATAACCCCCAGATCGAAGTTGCATTACGACAACAACTGCATGAAGCTTAGGCTTAAGATGAAAGAGGATATTTATTCTAGCGACCTGCGGCCCCCTGATTGGAGTCCAGCCACTCCAGCTTGACAAGCATCCTCCAGCTGTTTCCAGCACATCAACCTGGCCGGAGAGGTGCAGCAACAGTCAAAATAGTGGAACCTACCTAAATTAAGTTGGGTCAAGTTGGACTTCTAGGCAAAAAAAGATCCAGGATGCATGAACCCATGCATTTTTTTGGGTCGGGTCTTTGACCTACTAGGGATGGTCCATGGATGTCCTTGATTGAGGTGTCTTCCATTAGATTTGGCCCTTATTGTAGGTGTATCTAAATTTTAGATTAGAAATTAGGTTGTAATGGAGCTTCAATGGATCTTCCAGATTATTAGGCTTCGCAAATTTTGGATGGATCCAAATCCTACCAATGTATTTTGATATATAAATGTCTGTTGGATCTGGGTTTAATAGTCCTCAATTACATGAACCATAATCTAGGTCCTTGCTGAATGTAACTTCAATTCGTAGGTGTTAAACCAAATATAATCCAACAATCATATAGGTTAAGCTTGGTTCATTCTCATTCAGTTGGACTTCAGTCAAATTTCATCAATTTCTAACACTTTCATCTTTTATTGACATCCTTTTGAGAGCTTAAAAAAACTATAAAACAATCTTGAGACACATCATAGATAAAATATCTTCTAAATCTACTTACATGGAGAGAGGAGGGGCTTTTTTGGGAGGAGTTTGAGTTCTGGGTTGTGGTGGTTCTTTTCTTTATAAGATAAGGTGATCTTAAGTAGACAGCCGAAAGAATGTTGGAATCAGCCTAAATTGGGCATACCTCGAATTGGAGTCGATAGGCCCCACTGATTTTAACCCAAATATTTTAAAAAAGTAAAGAATAAGAGAATCATGATCCACTGCTCAAGCTCCTGCCGATGGGGATAAGGATGCAAGCCATGGCCAATGCCAATTCCTCTGGGCCAGTATAAATGGCTGTCGGCTGTGGAGGCAACTGCAATCGATGGTTGGTTGACCTTATTTGCTGTTAAGCCAAGCTTATTCCTATCTGAATCCATTTCAAAACCCTTCTTTGAATCTATGCCCTACTTTGGATCACCGTTAAACCTTCTTTTCCCTTCTTCCTCCTCTCCGATAGCCACCATGATGCCACAATTGAGCTCCACCACCCAAAATCCCATTCTCCTCTCTCTAGCACCTTTTCAGGGATGGCAATAGGTAGGGTATCCATAAAATTAGCCCTATCTATATCCGAACCCATCTGAAATCGTTGTATCCAAACCCATCCCAAATTCGATTATAAAAAAATTAACCAAAAATCCCTAACCTGTTCCATTTAAAATTGGTATACCCGCCAGATACCCAGACCTGCCCAACTAAACCTTACTTGTATTCATATTAAAGAAGAATCCTTTCAATTAAAAATCTCCAAACCCTAAAAATATCATGCTTCTACCAAGATTGAGCTCTCAAAACCTCGAGGGACCAACTCACACGGCCACAACTCGCACAAAATCCTGTATGCTTGAGAAAAACCCCTCGAATCTCCCTCAGGTGCTCTCCTTTCCCACAAATATTCAAAAAAGAGAATGAAATGGAAAGAAAAAGAAGCCAAAAGAAAAAAAAGATCAATCTATGTGGGAAAAGGTCTCACGCGTTAATTATTTCCATCTTTCCTTTATTTTCGTTGCACTTTCCTATATTTTCCCCTTGATCCTTTTTTTATTTTTTATATCCTCGAGAGTCTTAATCAGGTGGGAGGCTTGGAGCAGCGACCAAATAGGGAACCTTAGACGATGGCTAGGTTTTTGTGCTGGTATGCCTATATAAGAGTTTAAAGCATATAAATATATTATCAATCAACTTATATGTAGAGCCAAACTATTTCTTATTGGTTAAGATAGTGGGTATCAATCATCCTCCTATTGTATTATATATTTTATAAAAAATTAATAGAATATATGCATAATCAGGTTCATATAGCAGGTATTGGAGAGGCAAATCTCAAACTTATCCTAAACCTGATAGGATATGCTAAACGGATCCTATTAGAGTTTGAGATGGGTCAAATATCTAAAAAAATCTACCCACTTGCCATTGCTATGCCCATTTCTCGATTCCGTTGCTCTGGGATTGACCCACTGAAATCCATCAATGTTGGTTGAGGTTCGGTGCCTCTGCCGCTCACTAGTGAGCTCTCTCTTTCTCTCTCTCTTTCCCTCACAGCCTTAGATGGTGTTGCCATCAAGGCAGCTAAGGGTATTGCTTCTTTGATCTCTTTTCTTCTCTATTTTTCTTTATGCACGGCAAATATTTTTTTCTTCATATTCGGTTGCTCCGATTGCCTGTCGTTGTCAGTGATTGCCGTTGGCTAGCGACTAACCCCCTTCCTACCATGACCTGACTGCCATCAACACTCTACTAGCCTCTTCTGTTCTCTTCCCTCTCTTCCTCTTTCTCTCCATTTTCATCATCATCTTTATTTCTCTTCTTTCTCTCCTATTTTTCCACTTCAATTATTATTTTCTATAAATACTATTTTCACTCTCTACTTGTTCTTTTCTTTGCTCTGACTTACGGACTAGATATAGTCATTCATCTACATTACCGGCAAATCATATCCAACCTTGATTTGACCCAGATCAAGCCTAATTTTCTTTAATTGGTCTAATTTTTCTTAATTGATAAATTAGATGTAACCTATGAACCTTAATCTAATCAGGTGGAAATCTAGATCTAGATAGTGAAAAGGCATGATTGAGATTGATTCATTTATATTCAAGTAACTATGAACTCTATCTTAGTGTGAAATACTCACACTAATTGATTGTTAGATCCAAAAGATGGTCAGGACCTCAAGATGTTAGACTAAATTGGATGGTCTGGGGATAGACTGGACCCTACATAGAATATTTCAAGTTATATGATGTCTTATAGAAGTCTAATAAGAGCCTCGATTATTTTAGGTTTTTGAACGATTTTCCTAATTAGTGAATTTTGAGAGATTGCAGAGCGGAAATGTAAAGTTACCTCCACCCCAAGTATTCTATATATCATCTAACTTGCATTATTTGAAAATTAGTCTACTATATTTTGTTTAAATTCAATAGCAGTTCGCTACATGAAATAATTTATAAAATATTGGATCAAGTATGATCATTTTTACTTAGGTATAAACTATATTTTATTCCATAGATAAATGCGATGATATTGTATATGTTATGTAATTTACTATTCTCTAATCTGACTATAATCATATGGGCTTAAGATCTAATCTCTTTTTGGGCTTTTAATAGGGTGATCACTAGCACATTCCAGTTGATGGCATATTGTAGTCATGTCATACCTCTGATTCGAGATTGTGAATCGGGGTCGCAGCAACTGCTACAAACTCATAAAAAACTCTCTCCAAAAATATGCAAGATATTTCATATGATACCAAATACATTGCAGCTGAGATAATTTTAAATAATTAAAATTTAAAATTTAATTAACTATAAATTTAACTAATAAGTAGAATTTAAAAATCTTGCATCAATTAAATCTCAAATAATAATTTTTTAAAATATAATAATAAATTTAAATTTAAATTATATTGATATTAGCACATTATAGAGAAAAATAGAAATGCCAACGTTATATTGCTGATGCTAGGAAAATGCGTCGGTAATTTTAAATCACCTCTCACATGTGCTGACGCTTCTTTTGAGCGTCGGAAGATAAAATTTTTACGATGCTTAAAAGTGCCGACGGACTCCTATCATGCGCCACTAAAATTCATACTTACCCGAGCCCTCCGTTTAGTCGAAACCCTGGCTCTCTTTCGCTCCACCCCTTCTCCCCCAGATTCCTCCCATCTCCCATGCCTCCGTTTCCAATCGGAAACCAACTCTCTGCCTCATTTAAAACCCACCATCCTCCTCCATTTCGAGCCCTAAACCGATCCCTCTTCTCCCCCTCCTCATCCTCCTCCAGCCTCATCGCTGACGGTCTCCCTCCTCCCTCGTCGCCGACGGTCTCCCTCCTCCTTCGGCCTCTCCACCGCTCCACCTCGATCATCCTGTTTCGGTCTCTCATCACCATCGCCATCATCATAGATGTCCCCGACTGAGATCCAGCAGGAGATCACTGACAGCGACCTCAAGAGCCCGTCGACTGAGCTTCGCTAGGGTTCATGGTCACTGTTCTCATCTCCTTTGCCAAATTGATTCCAAGTATTCGTTTGCGAAATTGATTCCTTACCAACTGTTCTCATCTCCTTTTCTACATTAGAGTAGAGCCGACTTGGGAGCCTCTCCAACCATTGTCGAAACCTCGCCGTCCTATGGATCCTGGTACATCATCTCTCTATCGTTTTTGTGCTGTGTTAACCATCTTTCCAACCTCATGGCATCATTGGTCTTTCTTCTAGGAGCATATCTGCACATTCTCACCATTTGATGAAATGCCTGACTAATTTTCTAAGATAGTGTGCCTTCTATGGTTCATATATAGTGGAAATTCATACCAAACTGAAGGATCCTGACACACAGGTATACTAGTATCCTTCTGTTCTATGCAGTTTCATAACAAGGTTCGTGCTTGCATCTTATGCTAACAATGATCTCTGATATTCCAGATGGGAGATTCTGAAACAGCGTCACCCTGCAGTCATCTTCAAAGCATTAAACTTTCTATTGTCTAGATAGAGTCTGTTCTTTTATGTTCTTCATGTCTATCAAATTCATGACATGCTATTCAGTGTCTAATTCTTTCTCTTACTTTGCAGTGATACACTTTCATATTTATTCATTGACGGATTTGGTTCTACATGTCATGTAGTGGTCAGTTGTTGGTGCATATACTTACCATAGAACGTTATGGTGCCATTTTTGCATGCGTCAGTATAATCATAGATACTTAAGAGGAAGATGAAGATACAACAGGAAAAAACTGATCTTTTCTAATATAGACTGTTCTGTGTAGATTTGATGTAATGGCACATCCTGTGCAGCTTTACAGCAATCACTAGAAATGTTCCAAGCTTTTAAAATACATTTTTATTTCTTATACATACATATATTAGCTATAACCAACAAGCAACAAGCTCAAGAATCTTGTGCAGTTTAGCGACCTCCCATGTTTGTTGGACCATGGCCTCTTTTCGAGTAGAAAGGACTTTTTTGTTCTGCCCGAGATGTTAAGAAATACAGTTTGGCCTTTCAGGATTTCTTCCATTAATTTGTGGAAGGATAATTATTGCTTAAGCACAGACATATATTGCTTAACCTAATCAGATATTTTTTTGTGTTGTGGTTCTAATAACATGGATGGCACTAATAGTCCCACATCGGTTGCGAGTCACGAGAGACTCATCCTTATAAGGAAAAAAATCCTTCCCATGTGATGCACCTTTTAAAAGGCAAAACCGTGAGGCCCATGGACCAAAGTGGACAATACATCACATGATGGGCCGAGCCCTTATCTGTAACAATGGCACGTCAGATAGGGATCGAGGTTTGCCTCGATTTTTTGGAGCTGAGGTCCGTCTCAGCTGATCGTGGGGCTCCTCGGACTGTACACATCGGAGTTCTCCTTGATTGGAGGGCTCTGTTATAGTTCTAATAATGTCGAGAGTACCAATAGTCCCACATCGGCTATGAATCAAGGGAGACTTGCCCTTATAAGGAGGAAAAAATTCTTTCCACATGAGGCGCTTTTTAAAAGACAAAATCATGAGGTCCATGGGCCAGAGCGGACAATACCTTACGTGATGGGTCGAGCCCTTGTCCACAACAATGGCGTGCCAGGAAAGGGTTGAGATCCGCCTCGATTTTCTGGAACTGAGGTCCGCCTCGGCTGACTGTGGGGCTCCTCGGACTGTACACATCGAAGTCCTCCTTGATTGGGAGGTTTTGTTATGATTCTAATAATGTGGATGGCACCAATAGTCTCACATCGATTGTGAGTCAAGGAGGACTCGCCCTTATAAGGAGGAAGAAATCTTTTTCATATGAGGTACCTTTTAAAGGACAAAATCGTGAAGCCAATAGGCTAGAGTGGACAATACCTCACGTGATGGGTCGATAATAATATGGAGGGCACCAATAGTCCCATATCGGTTGTGAGTCAAGGGAGACTCGTCTTTGTAAGAAAGAAGAAATCTTTTCCATGTGAGGCACCTTTTAAAGGACAAAACCGTGAGGCTCATGGGCCAGAGTGGACAATACCTCACGTGACGGACCGAGCCCTTGTCCCTAACAATGGCGCATCAGGTAGGGATCGAGGTCTATCTCAGTTTTCTGGGGTTGAAATCCGCCTCGACTGACTGTGGGACTTCTCGGACTGTACACATCGGAGTCCCTCTTGACTGGGAAGCTCTGTTGTGGTTCTAATAATATGGAAGGCACCAATAGTCCCATATCGATTGTGAGTCAAGGGAAATTCGCCCTTATAAGGAGGAAAAAATCTTTCCTACATGAGGCGCTTTTTAAAGGACAAAACCGTGAGGTCTATAGATCAAAGTGAATAATACCTTACATGACGAATCGAGCCCTTGTCCGCAATATCTTGTATGAAAAATCTGCAGCTTGAGATACTAGAAATGCTTTTGAAAGTATGCTCTATTGATTAGGTAAGGAAATCTCCAAATTCAGTGTTGCTTTATCATTTGGGAACATATCTACATGAATTTTGAAGGATATATAATATCCATTGGCATGAACATATTTTTTAACCTTATTGAATAATGTCCCATGGATTCTACATGTTCTTCACTGTTAGTTCCCCACTCCCATTATGTATTGATGGGCAGAAAAATGGAGTTCTAGTGAGATCTATCAAATTGTGCATAACCTGACATATTATGTACTGTGAATTTAATTATATAACTACAAAGGCATTTTCATGTTTTCATGAGAAAAGATTGTTTGCATTTGTTTATTTATTGAATAAAATGACACCTGATTCTTTTCTTTCTCTTAATGGGGTTCTGACATGCTGTGTAAAGTTGATTCTTATTTGTTCGAAAGCATGTCTAAATAAATGTATATAATATGTGCATTCCTATTTCAGACACATTTTACATAGCAGGGAAACCTTAATATCAAACATTTAGAAGTTCTGTTTCATATCCATTTTTGTTCAGCATTTTGTATTGGGGAAAAAAAAAATGGACCTTTATTACCTAACATGGTATTGTGAGTACATATCTCAAACCTTCGATATATTATCAACGACTGTGAGCATCAAAGAAAGCAAATCAGGATGAAAATGGAAAATTATAACAAAATGGAAAATGAAGATCTTGCACAACCTTTGATCTAGAAAAGTATTACCTGCATGCTTTTACTTACACTGGCAATATCAGTGTACCCTAGGAAACTTCAATTACTACCATGCTGTTCTTTTTTGTATCAAATGTTTCGAAATTCAAGTGGTTGTACATGGCTAAAAGATAACCATTTTAACCATCAAGCCTTCTCCGAGTAAGCAGGATCCATTTTATGAATTCTCATTTAACTAAGATTAGAAATTTTATGTGGTTTATTTAACAGTGCTTTGTTTAACAGCATATTATGTAATGTGGTTTGCTGAATTACTATTTTAATGCATACTTCATTTTGCCCTCGTAAATTTCTTGATGTTAATTAATTGCAATCTTGATTATTTGTATAATTTTATTTGTATAACTTTTTTTAAAAAATTGTTATTTAATTATTGTTCTCATACAATAGACAAAAGTTGGATAAACAAACCAAGATCCAGTCAAGATTGTTTTGAAGGAGTGCAAAATTTCATTAAATTTGCTATTGAGAAAGGATCAATGAATGGAAAGATTTTTTGTTCATACCGAAAATATGTAAATAATTCTTTTGTTGATCTACAAACTGTCGAAGAACATTTGGTATGAAATGGTTTTGTAAGAGAATATACTGAATGGATATTTCATGAAGAATTAATGTTGTCATTTTCATGTAATCAGTCCTCATATATAGAATATAGATCTAATATTGGAACCAATAATTTATAAAGAAATCCTACAAGAGAAGATGATATGAGGGGTTTATTTAGAGATGCCCTAAGATTTGGTATTGAAAATTTAGAAGATTTCAGTGAAGGACAAAAAATAGATGTGATACCCGATGAGTCTACATTTACTAATTCTATGCATGTTGAGAAGTCTCTGCATTCATCTAATAATGAGGCAGAATATCGGTATCATAATTTGATGAAACATTGTGATCAAGAATTATATCCAAGTTATAAAAATTTTATGAAAATTTCATTTCTTGTGCATCTATTTCATTTAAAATATTTGAACGGATGGTATGGTAAGAGTTTTATTATGCTGCTCCAATTATTAAATGATGCATTTTCTGATGGCACTGTTTTGCCACCTTCTTCTTATGAAGCCAAAAAACTTGTAAAGAAATTGAATCTTGGATATGAGAATTAAGATTCATAGTTGTCCAAATGATTGTATGTTGTATTGGAAAAAAATACTCACCAAGAATCATGTAATGTCTATGGATCTTCACGATGTGCATAACATAAAGAAGATGAGAGTGATTAATTAAATAAAGTAGATACTACTCAGAGTAAGAAAAAATATTGACTAAAATTTTACGTTACTTTCTTTTGATACCTAGATTGAAAAAGATCTACATATCATCGAAGATAGCTTCTTCGATGAGATGGCATGATGAAGGTCGTATAAAAGATGGAATGTTAAGACATCCAGCTGATAGTTTAGTATGGAAAGTATTTGATAATAGGCATCCTGATTTTGCCTCAGATGTTTGCAGCATTAGATTGGATTTATCTACTGATGGCTTTAATCCATTTAGGACATTGAGTTCTTACATATAGCACTTGGTCGGTCCTTCTGATTCTATATAATTTACCACCATAGATATGTATAAAACAGTCTTCACTTATCTTATCAATATTTATTCTAAATGATAAGGATCCAGGCAATGATATTGATGTCTTTTTGCAACTTTTAATAGAAGAATTAAAATAGCTATGGGAGGGTATCGATTTATTTAATGCTTGCAGTGGTTAGACATTTAGATTGACAGTAGCTCTTATTGGGACTATCAATAATTTTCCTGCATATACCAATTTATCCGGATGGAGCACAAAGGGGCATATTGTATGTCCTTCTTGTGGGGATTCTATCCATTCATATTGGTTAAAATGTAGAGAAAAATTCTGCTATATGGGCCATCGTCGGTGGTTAGAAGTCGACCATCCATTTCAATTTCAATAAAATTTTTTTGATAGTACTATAGAGTTGCGATCTGCTCTTATACCATCATCTAAAACTGAGGTTCTTATGCAAATACATGGCCTGAATCATAAGTATAGCAAGGTTTTCAAGTGTTCTAAGAAAAAAGAAAGGGAAGATGTTGAAAGCTCAATAAATGAAGAGTTGATAGAGGATGTTAGTATTCGTAATCTTGATTCAAGAGTGTTTGAGGATGTTGACAACTTCTACGATGATGATGATCATATAGAGAAAAGTTGGATTAACGACGACACAATGGATGTATCTACACATAGAGTTATTAAGCAGTTATGAAAAAAAAAAAGTATTTTTTTTTATTTATCTTATTAGGAGTACAATCTTCTAAGACACAATCTTGAAGTGATATATATAGAGAAAAATATTTATAATAATTTGATTGGTATATTGTTAAATCTTGATGGAAAGAGTAAAGATAATTTAAAAGCACATTTGGATTTGAAAGAGATGGGCATAAGATAGGATTTTTATCTTAGAGAGCTTACTAATGGTAAAGTTTATATACCTCCTGCACTGTATACAATGTCTATTCGAGAGAAAGAATTTTTTTTGATATTTTTAAAAAATATCAAGGTTCCTGATGGCTATGCATCGAATATTTTCATATGTGTAAATCTCAAGGAGCGGAAACATTCTAATCTTAAAAGTCATGATGGTTATATTTTGATACAAGATATTTTTTCACTAGCTTTAAGATCATCAATGTCAAAATAAGTGGTTGCTATTGTTACTCAATTATCATCATTTTTTAAGTCATTATGCTCCAAAATTCTTAATCCACAAGAGCTTGATCAATTAGAGTCTGATATTTCATTTCACTTTGCAATATGAAAAAGATCTTTCCTTCTGGATTTTTTACTATCATGGTTTATCTACTTGTTCACTTAGCTGCGGAAGCAAAATTTAGTGGACCAGTACACTACAGATGGATGCATCCTATTGAGAGATAATATTGCTAAACTTTATAATTTAAACATTTTTAGTATAAATAATGTCGTACCCCTATTGATGATTTAATAAATTTTTAATTTTTGAAGGTATGTCGTGCATTTAAAGGATTATGTACGAAATAGAGCCTATCCTGAAGGCTCAATTGCAAAAGGATATATTGCTAAAGAGTGTTTGATATTTTATTCAAGATATCTTGAAAATGTAGAAATCATTTTTAATCAACCATAAATAAATTATGATATTATCGATAACTTGAAAATTTATAAGTTCTCAACTATTGGAAGAGTTTTGGGGAAGGTTGAAAGTGTGGTTTTTGATAGAAAATCACTAGCATAAGCCCATCATTATGTGTTACTTCATAGTGACATAATATCTCCATACCGCAGGTTAGTATAGCTAATTATATATTGATTTATTTCATTGTCATCATATGTAATGTTCTTAATTAAGGAATTAATTTTTTTTGCAGCAAAATTTTGGTTGCTAAGAGATGAGCAAACCATATCATTCGACCCAATCCAAGGATTGAGCAACGATGGTTGATCGAGTTATTCTCTGAATGACTTTTTAAATAGGTTAGTTATCTATATGAGAGGAAAGATTAATACTTTGAGTACATTTATAAGCATCAAATAATACATTGATAATTTTATCATGGTTTTTAGGGATCAATGATGATGGAAAGTAATATTCAGATGAATTAATTGTCATTGCTCGAGGTCCTAACAATATTGTGAACAGATATAATGATTCCATCATTAATAGATTTAAATTTTATACAAAAAAATATGAAAAATTTAGAAAAATCTAGAACAGTGGCATTATGGTGGAAGCAGATGGAAAAACTTATTATGGTGTACTTACAGATATTTTTGAGTTGGATTATTTTATAGAATTTAAAGTTGTATTATTTCGATGTAATTAGATGGATATAAACTCCCCAAGGGACTTAAAGTAAGATACGAATAGATTTACACTTGTAAATTTTTTAAGACTGATATATATTGGGGTGTTATTAAAGGATGATCCATTTATTTTTTCATCTCAAGCTCATTAAGTTTTTTTTGTACAAGGCTTGAAAGATAAAGAATGGGCTATTGTGGTGAGAATGAAATCCCGAGACTTATGTGATATGGAAAAGGGGTTAGAAGTAGAAGATGATGGGACTTATACGCAATGTAAATGCTACAAGCTTGATTAGGATGGATATTGAAGAAGAAAATATTGATTGATTTTGAATTGATAAGAGATTTAAGATGTGTACATTTATTATATATTCATGTTCATTTAATTGATTTTGTTTTTTATTAGCAATTCAATCAATATTGTATTCATCATTTCATAACTTATGTTATCTGATTTTTATTTCTATTTGTGAATATTAAGTGACATCATGCCTCGATGCAGACGATTCGATGATATGGAGTTACATACTTCTTATGATGGATTGTCTTTTGCTCAGCCCTGACAGTCGAGGCAGTCCCAGCAATCTGAGGCTAGTCCTTCATCGTTCCTGCAGCAGTCCGATGCCAATCCTTCTGAGTCAGCTAGATTCTCCAGCTAAGAAGCATTTTGTTATGGATGAGATACATATCCAGGATATTTTAATAGAAGTATTATATATTCATGACCATTAAAACTTAAGTATTAATTTTTGTTAGGTGATTCTTAATATTAATTCTCATTTTATTTTTGTTGTAGATGCATCCGATAAAGCACGGATTAGATGTGGACCCATACGAGCTAGAGATATTTAGCATTTAGTTGAGGATAAGAGGGTCGTCATCCAGTGCAATCGGATGGGGCATCCTGTCAACAAGTCGGCTAGATTGTTGACAAGCTCTTAGGTACTGTTGCACGTAAGGATCAGCTTTGTCCTTTGAATTATTCTAAATGGAATAATATGCTTCACGCATATAAGCTTGAGATTCTATGATTTGTAGAGGTAAAAAGATGACTTAGTAATTTATGTTAATTTATTTATATCCAATTAATTATGTTGTTTAATAATTAGATATCCTTCCTTGCTTTAGTGTAGAGTAAATTTGTACTCCCTCCAGACAGCTATGAATAGGTGTTGAAGTCCCTTAATTGAAAATAAAAAGAATTTAAGGCAACACTAAAGAGGGACTACAAGAGAGAGGGTTTGGCAGAGGATGATGTTGCTCGTATTTATCCTCCTAATGTTAATCCTCATCAGTGGAGGGAGCTTATCCATGATTGGTTCTCTAAGAGAGGATAGGTAATTATATACATTCATCATATATCTCATGTTATATTGATTACTAATATAGATAATTTAGATATATACAAGATATATTATACTATTTACTTTATTTTGTAAGTATATTATGCTATTGGTAGAGCTATACGAGTAGCTCAGTCTGTTCCTTATAAGTCAGGGTCCAAGAGCTATGTGCGATGCAGACAAGAACACGTAAGCTTATTTCAAAATATTTAGCATATTACAAACTTTATGGATCATATTTTAAAATATTTATCTATTAAAATTTATGGATCATATATTTTATAAAATTTATGTTTTCTGTAGATGGATGAATATGGTAGGGAGCCTGATCACGTGGAGTTTTATGGGATGACTTATGTTCATCGAGATAGCCATTTTGTTACCGATGAGTCGCGAGATATATTTATATGTATTTATAATCATTTAGTGTAATGATTTATAATTTATTTTTAATTATAAAATTAATATATATATATATATATATATTTTGAATATAAGAGAGAGCTTCATCTCTTATTGTAGAGCATGTCGACGAGTCCTCAACATCTACGGAGGCCAGTCATGTCGAGGCCTAGATGATGACAGAGCTGCTGGAATCGGATCGCTATGGTCGAGTGAGGGGTTATGGAGTTGGAGTCATCCCCACTCAATTATCTGACATACGTTGATACACTCAGGATACTAGATCGAGTTTTAGCAATATTGATATTTCTATGCTCGAGGCTCGAATGGAGGCACGGATCAAGGAGCTGGTAGAGGCATGGGTGCAGGCACAGGTGTAGGAGCAAGTAGAGACGCAGGTGCAGGAGCAGGTGGGAGTGATAAAACAGAATTATGACACTGTGATATCCAGTTTGAAGACTCAGATTGATCAGTTGACACCCGCATTACACACATTTATGGACTCTTCTAGGGTACATATCTTATTATATTTATATTTATTTATAAACTTAATTATTTAATTTACATTACGATTTTTGTATTCTCATCACTGAAGTTTTTATGTATTTGTTATAGGCTCCTAGTGGTTCTAGCAGTCGTGGAGTTGATGATAGTCATGCTTCTATGGATGACTGATAGCCCGATGCCTCAATCTTTCTTTTGAGTTTTGTAATTCATGAACTGGATGGACAGGTTTATGTATTGATATGGATTGTTATTATGACTTCATGTTGCTATTTGAATTTTGTTATAATGGACAGGTTTATGTATTGATGGTGATGTTATGCAGTTTCTATTATGTTTATGTTGGTGTTTGATTGGATTATTTGATTACAATTTATGTTGCTAATATGTGAATTTTATTTTTAATGTAAGCTTCTTGTACATGGTCTTGATCTAAGACCATGTATGTGTGCGTGTGTGTGTTATGTGTGTTGCAGGCCAACTCAAGTTGTTAAGCAGGTATTTTTTCAGATATATTTAACTGAAAGCAAGGATTGAAATACTCTTTCAATGAACTAACCTGCAGTTCTCTTTTTGGATCTAGTTTATCATGAAAATACTCGTGTGCTCCTTCATGATGAAAGTATATATCGACTTGAGTGTGTAAGTTTCATGCCATCTATCCTTTTATTATTGAGACTTTGACTTCTTGTTTTCATAATGGTTGTCAAAATACTGCATCTAAATATATGATAGTAAGATATGGTGGGGTTTGCCTAGTACTTTTGAATGAGTTGGTGACCGCAAAATCTAGAGTTTAAAAATAATTTTCAGCTCATCATTCTCATTGATATAAGGCACTTTATATAGTGCATGATTTACAACCAAAATAGGGAAACACCAGAAAATCAGGAAAAGAAAATAAAATCAGAGAATAAATTCAAAACAAGATCGGGAAATATAACAAGATCAGGAAACAATATCAAATCTGCATAAATGAGAAAACCATATAACAAGATCAGGAAATAACATCAAATCTGCATAAATGAGGAAACCGTATCTTCTTTATGCCCTCGCAAGATCGGTAGTACCGGACGAATACCGATCTTGGAAATAATCCTAGCAAACTGCTTCTTGGACAAAGGCTTTGTTAATGCATCGGCCAGCTGGTCTGCAGAATGAATGTGCTTCACCTCTATTTGCTTCTTCTCAACCTGATCCCTTACAAAGTAGAAATCTATGGCAACATGTTTCATGCGGCTGTGAAAAATTGGATTTTTGCAGAGATATGTGGCACCAACATTGTCACAAAGTACAGTAGGAGTTTTGTGGAGAGGAAGATGAAGTTTGCGAAAAAGATTAACAATCCAATCAAGCTCCGCAACATCAGCAGCAACGGCCTGATATTCAGCTTCGGTAGACGAGCGTGCTACTGTACTTTGCTTCTTAGAACTCCAGCTGATAGGATTAGAGCCATGAAAAACAACATATGCAGAAGTGGAGGTGCGAGTATCCACATCATCAGCCCAATCAGCATCTAAATAGGCCACAAGCTAGGATGATGAAGGCGGTCGTAGGTGCAAACCATAAGTTATGGTGTGCTTCAAGTAGCGTAATACTCTTTTGGCAGCTTGCCAATGTTTAACAAAAGGACGATGCATGAACTGAGCCAACCGTTTGACAGCGAAGGATATGACATTCAGGATATTGTAGAGCCCCGATGATTTGTCGATATTCCTTAGCATCTGTTGGACTGGCACCATCATTTAGAGAGAGAGCTTCGGATGTGGATAATGGTGTTGAAACACCCTTTGCATCGAGCATCTTAAAACGCTCCAAGATTTCTACAATAAACTTGTGTTGCGATAGAATGAGACCTTTATCATATGGGGTCACCTCAATACCCAAGAAGAAGTGTTATACCCCTAGATCCTTGATCAAAAATTGTTTACCCAGAAGGTTGATGGTGGACCGAATGTGAGACAAAGGACCAGTGACTATAATGTCATTCACATAAACCAATAGAAATTAACACCAACACTCCAGATGAATAAGGAGGTGTCAGAGTGTGCCCGAGTAAATCCACATGAAAGAAGAAATCCTTTAAGCTCATTATACCAAGCACCGGGGGCTTGGCGACGTCCATAGATGGATTTGCGGAGGCTGCAAACATAGGATATTGAGAGCTGACAAAACCTGGGGGCTGTTTTATATAAACAGTCTCTTCCAACACGCCTGTAAAAATGCATTATTCACGTCCAGTTGATGCAAAGGCCACCTGAAAGTCACAGCTAGAGAAAGAATTAGATGGATAGTAGTATGCCTTATGACCAGGCTGAAGGTGGCATGAAAATCAACTCGCGATCTCTGATGGAATCCTTTAGCCACAAGCCTAACTTTGTATCTTTCAAAAGAACCATCAGCTTTGTGTTTCACTTTAAATATCCATTTGCAGTCTATAACATTCTGAGGCGCATTAGGAGGTACTAAAGACCAAGTATTATTTCTCATAAGGGCATCATACTCTTCTTTCATAGCGTCACGCCACTCTGGGTATTTATTGGCTTGGCAAAAGGTGTGAGGTGCTAAGGGTAGGGTGGCTAGAGTGGAGGCGGCTAAGTAATCAAAAATTGGTTTGGGTTTGAAAATATTATTTTGTGAGCGGGTGACCATTCTTGTAGGTGGAGGAGTGCTGACGGCTCAGTGGACACAAGTGTAGGAGAAGATGACTCAATAGGCTCGAGTGAAGGCAATGGAACGGAGATGGCATTGGGTGAGGAATTATCAATTGTAGACTACAAAAGAACGCATACCCGAGAGGGCGAGCCAGCACGGGCAGTCGACGTCTCGGCCAGAGTGCAATGGTCCTCACGAAGTGCCGTCGACATGGTGTGCTACCAGATGGAGGTACTGGTATGGATGTATCATGCATGGGAGCAGGTGGTGGAGGATGAGACCCGAGAAAGTTGCAGTTGGTTGTTAGCAAAAGGAAAAGTATTTTCAACAAACAATACATGCCGAGAGATAAAAATTTTGTTGGTGGAGGGGTCAAAGCAAGCATAGCAATTTGTTGGGGAGGAGTACCCCATGAAGACACAGGGATGAGATTTTGGTTCAAGCTTGTTGTGTGTGTATGGTTTCATCCATGGATAACATAAACAACCGAAGATGCGTAATTTTTGTTGATTGGGTGTGCGACGGAAAAGGGCCTGGAATGGTGATGTAGTATTGAGAATTGGAGTTGGTAAACGGTTGATTAAGTACACGGCAGTTTGACAAGCTAGAGACCAAAACTTTAGAGGGACGGAAGCATGGTGAAGTAATGTTAAGGTTGTTTCAATTATACGTCTATGCTTTCTTTTGGCAGCACAACCAATTGCGGAGAATATATAGGGAGGGCTGACAAGATGGTGAATGCCATATTTGAGAAGGGTAGGTCTAAGGCCTATGTATTCACCATTCCCGTCTGTATAAAGAGTAGCAATGGAAGTGTTAAAATAATTTTTGTGATAATCCCGTCCAATTGGGCCCAAAACCAGCTCACAAAGCCCACCAGAAAAAAAAAAAAAAAAAAAAACAGAGCAGGGAGGAAGACTCCCGATCGGAGTCTTCCTCTTCCCCGTCTCCGATCAAAAATCGGAGTCCTAGGGCTATTAAAAGACCCTAGGACGAGCTCTATAAGAACCCCCCTCTTCTCCTCTAAGTGTAGATCCAACAGTCACCGACGATCGCCGGAGTTTTTCTCCGATTTTTCCGTTTGAAGCCGCGGCCCCTCGACCTGTGCTCGCCGCGATTTCACGCCGGTGGGGGTCACCGGAGGTTGTGGTAAGGTCTCCCTCCTCTCCCTCTCTTCTCTCCCTTCTTTCCCGTGCCTGTGAGCACGATGGCCGGCGACGGGTGTCGCCGGATTTAGTTGGAAAAGAAAACCCCCTGTTCACACCGCCTCTTTCCTCTGATTTTCCGGCACCGACGTTCACGCCGACCGCCGGCTCTGGCCTCTCCGAACCCGGGAGAGTCGGCCGTTGCCGCCGGCCACCACCGGGCATGATATGGCCGTGATCGGCCGGTCAAGGCACGGGGACCTCTAGGTCCCCTGTTTCGGCCCAATGAAAGCCCGGGAAGAAGAAGAAAAGAAAAGAAAAGAAAAGAAAAAGGAAAAAGAAAAAGAAAAGAAAAAGGAAAAAGAAAAAGAAAAGCAAAGAAAATGCAAAATAGAAAAATAAAATAAAATAAAAAATAAATAAGAAAAGAGAAAAAATTTCTCTCTCCCCTCTTTCTCCCTCTTTCTCTCTCTTTCTCTCTCTCTATTGTCTCTCTCTAAAAAGAAAAAGAAAAAGAAAAAGAAAAAAAAAAATATATATATAATAAAAAAATATATATGTGAGAGAAAGTTTTTCTCATCTCTCTCTTAAATCTTTCTCTCTCTAGAATTAGACTTTCTCTCTCTACCTTCTCTCTACATTTTCTCTCTCTAAATTTTCTTCCTATTTTCTCTCTCTAGACATTTCTCTCTCATTATGGATTTTATCTCTCTAAGGTCATTTTCTCTCTCTGATTGCATCACATACCCTAGGAGAAACTTGAGATGAAAATATGATGATCTGAGACTGCTCCGAAATTCGTGCAGTAGTTTAGATCTTGATCCGATCCTTCTTCGAAATTGATAACATCGATCATGGTTAATCCATATTAAGTCATCCTGATATAACCTCTGATGATCTCAATCATAATTGTCACTTTTGAAGGATACGAAGATTCTCTCTCCACTTTCTCTCTCTACTTTCTCTTTCATGACCAATTTTCTCTCTCTAAAAAAGATCTATGAATCCTGTATCAAGTCATGCCTTCATCCTTTAGAAGCTTATATTGACACTAACAAGATGATCTGAAGTTGCTTTGATATCCGTGCTGTATGTCAACCTCATCTGATCGTATCAAAAATCTTTCAAATTTATTATTAAAGAACCCTATTGATTGATCTTGACTTTAATTCAATCTGTGCCTCACGATTTCTTGATCAAGTCACTTGAATCTAACTCTCAGATAAAAGATCCTAAATTGTCCTGGTATCTGGATGGTCCGACACATCCGGTCAACGGTCCTCTTTCTTTATGATTTAATCTTATTATATTTATGGAATAGAATTTGATAATGATTTGATATTTTAAATAGGATTAGCTGATTCTTCTTACGAAGTCTGAAGATCTAAGATGAAAGGTAAGTAGATCTTATGCTCCTTATTTATTTTTTTAAATGATCATATTTTTTTTTTCAAAGAATTGCTATTGATGAAATCATAATTTTTCATAAAATAAGGATCGGCATATGTGATATGAAAAAGCATGTTTTATTGTAAGCATTGATTTCATGAATATGTCTTATGAAAATAGCATGATTATGAAGCATGAATTTCATTGTTTTTCCATCTATGTATATGTATGCTTTAAGAAAAAGATATAAAAATTTCAAAGGCTCTCAGATGGCTATGAATGGATCCCTTCGGGAAGGTCGACATCCGGAGCTAGCATCCACACGAAATATGGCCCTGCCAACGGGTATAAAGTTGGCACATGAATTAAGAACTCTGTTGATTAAGAAACATGGCCCTGTCACGGGTATAATAGTGACCTTAGCACGAATATCTGTGAGCAATATTTTGAAATATGAGAGAATACATGATGAAAATGATTTACGATTCATAATTGTGAAATATACATGATTTATGCATGCATGATGAGCTTATAACTTGTTTTATTATATGCTCTATGAAATATTTATTTTTGCAATAATTGTTATTTGCTAAATAATGCATTATTATAGAAAACTTATGTTTGATCCGGTAAGGAAGCGGAAGTCTACTTACTGAGCTAGTGTAGCTCATATTCTTTTTGTTTTCTCTTTTATGTACAGAGAAATAAGGCTAGGATCGAAGGAAAGAGAATCCAGGCTTGGAGATCAGCAAAGCAAGTTTAGGAATTTTGCTCTAGGAATTCAGTTTATGTTTTTGGATTGTAGTCATTATGAATTTTAAGACTTGGATTATTTTATCTCTGGATTTAGATGCTCTGAATCAATTTTGATTTAATTAAATAATTGAATTGAACTTTATTATTACATTTATTTGAGATACACCTGTTATTATATTTAAGAAGATGAATTTTGGCTTCGTGTTATCGTGGGTTCCATCCCTCGGTAGCATGGCCGTGTTATGTCCCGGATTTGGGGCGTGACAATTTTCGACCAGTTGCTTAAAATTTATAAATATGTCAGGAACATCAGACTTATGTTTTATGGGAAACAGCCAAGTGTATTTTGTCAAGTGGTCAACAAATATAACATAAAATCTGAAATCATCAAATGAAGGAATAGGAGCAGGAACCCAGACATCGGAATAAATGACTTCAAAAGGTCGAGTACTTTCAATAGAATTCTCATCAAATGGTAGATGATTACTTCTATTACATAAACAAGAATTGCAAAAGGTAACAGGACGTTTAAGAGACATGGGCAAATTAAAAGAAGATACAAAAGTTTTTGTTACGCGAGGTTGAGGGTGGCCAAGCCTGGCATGCCAAAGATGTAATGTAGATGGAGGTGGGGCGGCAAAGTGAGCTTGTGGTGATGAGGAAACAACTCTGGTATTCAACTTGTCTAGTGGCCACTCATAAAGATCATCCTTGCTCCAGCCTCGAAGAAGAGATGCCCCCGTGCTCAAATCCTTCCCAAGATAAAAAGAAGGGAAAAATTCAATAGACGTTTGATTTTGACGACAAATTTTAGCAACTGAGATCAAATTCCGTTTAATTTTAGGAGAACATAAAACATTGGGAACTTTAAAGGATTGAGTAGGTGTAGTAAAGGAAGAGTAGTTTGCCCAATATGAGATATCGGGATACCATTACCATCACCAATAATGATCTCGTCATTGCCAGAGAAATCCTTTGATAAAGTCAAGTTATTTGGATTGTCTGTAATGTGGTGGGAGTGCCAGAGTCTACAATTCAAGGGTTGCTGGTGTTGTTGGAGACATGAGTGGCCATATCTGCTTGAGCTTCAAATGGGTTGTGGGCCCTTGAGCGGCATACCTTAGCTATGTGACCATATTTGTCACAAAGCTGGCATTGCACCCTTTGTTGGTTGTTTGGCCGAGCAGTGCAGGGACGAGGAGAAAAATTTTGTTGTTGTCCGAAAAAATTACGATTGTTTGGCGAGAAGTAATTGGGTGCCGGATTGCCTCGTCGGTTCTGGTTGTTGTTGTGTCCTCTGTTCTGATTGTTGGAGCCACGCTGATTCAGTTGGACAGTAATAACTGGGCTTTGTCGCCTTGGTTCAGAGTGTCCAAGAAACACTTCATGTGCGAGAAGTTTGTCGTACAGTTCTTCAAAGGATAATTCTTTGTAATCAGAACCCAGTCCGCTGAGAACTTTAATTACAAGTTCTTCATTGTGCAGCGGAGAACCGCTAGCAGCAAGATCATTGGCAAGAGATTTGATCTCTGGTATGTAGTAGGTGTTGAAAAATATGTCCCAAAACCAATCGTCAGCTTATTGATAATTGAATTTATATTTATAAATTATATATAAATTATTAATTATTAATAAAATATTATTTGATCTTTTTTCATCACTTTGTGTTCATCTTCTATGAACTTCAATATTGTGATGAAGTCCTTAGGACTAATTGAATTGATATAAGAGGATATATCGTTTAGTCTTTAAACCTAGTTCACGACCAAACGATATACTATTATTAAGACAATAGCTATATCAAGTGTAGGTTGTTGTATGCTATGTATGTTGGTTGTCCTCTTAACCAATGAGTGTAGAGATACTGATATGACATACAAGTGAGATGTAGGAATACATCTCACTGAACGTGACTAACTCCGGAGTATTCTACTGTCAAAAGTTACTTCGAAGGGATATGGGTATAAGTGTACCTCCGACCTGAGATCACCAAGATAATTTGTAAGCAACTCACTGTGCTTTGGTGCTGGATTACTTGAATTTCTAATTCAGGATCGAAATATTTCTGGGCACAGTCAAGTACTTGTGAAGTCAGTGTATGAGTCAAGATGGGATTGATCACTCCAAGTCATTGAAGAGTATGCTTAAATGTATTTTCAATTTAGCAAAACTTTGATCAGGGTAGTCCTGTGAGGAGTCACAGAATTAATTGGGTTGAGACATAATTAGGATACACTGATTAAGAGTTGACAGTTAACTCTGATGTCATCCTAAGCATCAAGGGTTAAAGGGATGAATTATACAGTAACTATAGCCCATTAGGTTCTTGGATGTTGCTTTGCACACATTTGATCTATCCGGACGTCGGGTACCATTACTAGATGGTCACTTTGATTGTGTAGAAATTATTTCTATGCTATCGACTTAGGTTCGAACCTATAAGGTTATACACATAAGAAGTACCTCCCAGATCATATGATTGATCGATGATAGAGAATCATCTGAAGGTAAAATCATCAATACAATTGATGATTAACCCTGAGCAACAATTGCAGTAAATTTATTCATTGAGAGTCAGTGATGTACAGAAAGATTATCAGCAATTAGATTACTGATTAGCTCAATTTGATTGAGTATTAAAATCTGGATTAAGTCAAATTGAATTAGATTCAATTAGATCAAATATGATTAGATTATAGGATGACCTAATCGCTAAGGAAGATTAAGCCCTGATTTGATCAGGACTTGAACCCAATTATTTTCTAACTAAGTTAGGATCAAATTAGATTGGGTTTAATCAATTTTAATTAAATAGAGTTTGATTGGATCAAATTTGTTTTGAATTTGAAATCAACTTAAATTTTGAATTCGAGTTTGAATTCAAAATTCAATTAAACATTTGAGCTCCCATGTGCCACCTATCTTTTTTATGCCATTTCTCATCACACAAAATTTGTTTGTGCATGAGATTTCTTCAGCAAATGCTCCTTTTTGTCACCCACTTAGGATAGGGTAGAGATTAGTTGGTTTGATTTTAAATTGGATTTAAATTTAAACCCTAATCTTATCTCATCCCTTCAACCTGTCGGCCCCTTGTGAAGGGACTTCTTTTATGGGACATAAGGAAGCACTCTTGAGTTTTTTCCATGACAATTAACTTATGTTCAGCTTTTCTCTGATCTGAGATTGGATGGGGATAAGGTTGTTAGATTTTGAGTTCAAAAAGGTTTTGAATTTGAACTCAAAATAAGCTCTTATCTCATCCTATCTCCCTTGATCGGCAACCATAAAAACATCTCCTTTTTGTGCATTGAATATCTGATCTTTTCCACCAAGAGAAAGAGAAAAAAGAGAGGGACCGAACCTCTAGTTGGGGGCATGAGATCTGGGGTGGGTTGCCTTTCATAGGCGTGAGAGCATAGAGGAGTATTTCCTCCTCTTTGGTGAGAGTTCAGCCTTGGCGCTGAATAGTATTGGAGAGAGAGTTTCAGATCAGATCTAAGTGATTCTCTACCATTCCTCCATCCTCCAAAGACCTCTATCAACTTATCTTCAATCTCAAAAAGGTCCAAGGTGATTGAAAAAAAGATCCAATCAGATCAGCTACTAGAAACGATTTTCGCGAGCTAGCACTCGTGGAGATAGCAAATTGGAACCAAGGCTTCATATGGACGTTTCGTAGAGGCCGGACATGCTATGCGGCTGTGAGCAATTAGCGAGGACCTCTAAATCTACATTTACAATTACGGTGTTCAACTATCCACACTCAAGTATTGGGTTCGGATCTCTGATTATTGTACATCAGATCTACTACTTTACTTGTTTTCATACATATCATGCATTTTTGTTATTCAAATTTTTTATATACACATATACATGTCATAGATCTTTATATGAGGTATTTTTTGATTAGATTATATATTTATATTATAGATTAAAATATGTAATTTGAAGTTATTCTACTATAAAATTTTAAAAATACATGCATAAAACTCCTGTAGTTTTCTAACCGTGGTATCAGAGCCACGTTACTTATGACATGTATATTCTGCATATAGTTTTATAAAATCTGAATTAATTATTTAGATTAGATATAAATAATTAATTTTATTTCTAAGTAGTGTAGTAGTTTAATTGTGTAGATCGCCATAGCCATCCGATCATAGGAGAAAGTATGGTTTTATGGCCCTCTCCTCCCATTCGATGGGTTTCTCCTATGACGTGTAGGATTTTCGCGTGGTTATTTTACATGAAGATAAACAATGAAAAGAGCTTAATTTTTTTTTAGATCTGATATATTGTATGTTAGATCTGAAATTAATTTACTGTTGATTGCATAAAAATTTATAAAATATTTTATAAAATTTAGAAACCATTTTCAAATACCAAACCCCAACCCATGTTAGTCCTAAACTTAATTGAGAATTAAGTGATCTAGATTTGAGAATCAAAGATCTATAGCCGCCTTCATAAATCATGGGTTTATGGGTTAGCTCAAGTCAGATCTATTTAATTGGGTTAGACCTAGGGATAGAAATCACATAGATAATAGACTATATTATGTAATTGATCAAATCTAATTAACTATTAATTCTGATTGGGTCAATTCTTCTCTTGATCAATTTTCAATAGTTGTAATTGGTCATAGTTTATATCTTTGATTAGATCAAGACGGACCTCGATCTGGCTCAGTGGTCGAGCCCGAGTCCTTAGGCAAATCAAATTGAAATAGATAAACTAATTGATGTCTAAGGTAAGTTTGATAGTCTTGATCGATGGTTATTAATTGAGAGCTACTTCATAGATTGAGTTTATGACGAGTTAATGGCATATCCCGCCATCGATCTCACTTACCTGATCAATGTGGTTAATCTATGTTCAATTAGACTGCTCATTAACTCGAGTTAACCCATGTCACATAGGTGAATCAGTATGACTGATTTAAGTGCCCCTAGACCGACTTGTATCTAGTCTTCTTTGATCTATTTGATGAAGTCAGTGGGAGGATTGAGATTAGCTGGTCCGTCCTTTTAATTTTATTAAAATGATTTAACCAAATCTTCTAAATTATTAGATCTATAAAATAAAATAGTTATAGGGATAACTAAATCATAACCTCCCATTAAGTTAGATAGTAATAGGTCCAATAGTCTGATGATCATTGGATGGTGCCACATGCCTGGTGTTCATCTAACTATTAGAATTATCATTCATAATATGATAATTTAGCTGTATCTTTCTAATAGATGATCAGATTAGTCAAACCACACTCGGGCCTGGTCATTCATTAGTCTGATGCAATGAATATTGTCATGTTAATGGTTGGACCTAACTAGCACTTTCAGTAAAGACCAAAATCTATTGAAATATAGCCTGAGATAAAATAATATACTAAAAATTATTTGAAAAAATAATTAATTATGAACCTACCCATAGATGTATAAGGGCTGGCCGAGCCACACTCGAGTCCAAATACAGTTTATGTGGATTCTAGTACCTGCTAAAAAATTAAAATAATTTTTTGAATTAGAGGTAGAGGCTATCAATTTGTATAAAATAGTGGAAGAACCTTTAAACTAAAGTTCAAGTCTTTAGGCTTAATCAATTCATATACTAATTAGATCTTATTTTTTCTTTCAGATATGGCCACTTCTTTGTCGCTTCGATCTCTATTGGATAGCGATAAGCTAATGAGACCTAATTTCAATAGCTGGTATCAAAAATTAAAGATTGTCCTGGAGTACGAGTGAATATTATACATTCTGACAGATCCGGCACCTGAGAAGCCAGCCCCAAACGCTCATGATGCGGTTCGAGATACTTATCAGAAGTGGCTCAATGATCGAATCACTGTGCGCTGCATCATACCGACAGCAAAGAGTGATGAGTTCCATCGCAGGTTCGAGAATGCTCAGTTAGGGGACATGCTTCAAATATTGAATGAGTCCTTTGGCACTCCTGATGACGTTGAGAGGCACAAGACTAGCTGTGCTATCTTCAACATTTGGATGAGAAAAGGGGCATCAGTTACTGATCATGTACTATACATGATCGAGTTAATTGAACGCTCGAGCAAGCTCGAATTTTTTTTGCATGGACAGCTTGAGAAAGATATGATCTTGAACTCTTTTACTAAATCGTACCTCCCATTCTTTATCTATTTCAGAATGACAAAGCCTGCAGTTAACTACCACGGCTTGTTGGGGTTGCTGT